>NW_009916294.1:0-46826 GCF_000696875.1 Nestor notabilis | reverse complement strand
TTCCATCCTCTTTCCCAGAATCAGGCAGGAGACTCCTACAAGCTTATGAAACTATTGCTTAAGAATTGCAAACATGAAAGAAAGAAATCTGATTTTAGTCACCACCAAGAACTGTCTAGATTAGTAACAATGTGTCATACTATACTTTAAACAACTGGAGAGAAATTGAAGTCCCTTACAGCTAAGATTATACTAACAGTTCATTATTTACCTTATGTTCAGAGCTTATATTCAGCTCTCAGCTGATAAGTCAACTTAGATGTCAAAGACCTGCAAATATTACAATAGGATCTTGAGCCCTTGAAGACTTTGCTACTAAATACAAACATCAACATTTCATAAATTATATAATGATTCCTGTCCCAAAGGAGCTCCTATCTAGAAAGCTAGTACTTTGCTTGTGCTTCTCCTAAGCACAATTTAAGTAACTAGATGCCATACCTGAAGGAACTACATGGCAGCACTTTGAGATGGAACTGCATTTGTTATAGCAAAAAGAAGATTTGATTCCTAATAAGCACAAGATCTAGGATGCTCAGAAAAATCTTTTTAAATGTAAACTTCATATAGATCTTACTTAAGGGACAGATTTTCAAAAATGTAATTTAGGTTAATTTTTTTATACATTGAACCACCAGTAATCTTACCATAATCTCCTTTTTTCTAAAGAGTATCTTTGGAGGAAGTGCTACAATGGTCCCAGTCTTTTGAAAAGCTGGTAACAAGTAAATGTAAGTAATTGTATGTTTGTATCCCAGATGGATTACTGAAAAAATTTCCCACAAAAATCGATGTCACGCAGTATAATGTATGTTGGTTTATATGCAACTAATGAAAACCAACTTTGTGTGACATGCTTAGTATGCATCAAACTGAAAACAAATGTACCTTGCTGTAAATGCTTTCCCAAACTTGCCATTTCTGCAAGGACATGTAATTCTTTCAAAGACACATGATAGGGGCAGGTTTACCTGCCACATAACCACTTAGAGCACTGTATAGCAATATATATTAGAAGAAGATGAAAGAAACGTTGACTTGGAAAATCCTGTGTATGGCAAAGATACGATAGCTAATGGCACATCTATACAGTGTAATGCCCTGGAAGATAACTCAGACCCTCATCTCAGCTATGGAAGAACTGTAGCTGCAGTAGCAAACCTAAACTTTCCCACTTCAGCATCCCCCTGCCTCATTCAAGGCTCAGAGCTCTCCCGCATTTCTCATAATGTTTCTCATCGATTTCTTGTAGTGGAACATCACTACTGAACTACTTTTTTAAAAAATTCTGATGAGAAACTCACGTACAGGGTTACAGCACCAGACTGGCATTATTTTCAAACTGCAAGCAAACTACCAAGAGCAAGAAGATTAACAGAATTTATAAATTCTATATACAGCTATAAATAAAAAGATTTTTCCATTGCAATCATTACCAGCAAACAACCTAGCATGTTACAGTTTGCAGATAAAGCACAGGGAGAAAGTGCACAACGAAAAACGTTTAAAAGACAAAATTACAGCACAGGCAGCAGGGATGCATGCAATCACCATTCCTGTCAGATGACAGGCAGTGTTTCGAAACATGAAAGGCCAGAGTGCTGCACCAGCAAGGAAGCTTGCTTTAAATAAAACGCTGATAGCTTCCAGCAGTACGTGGATGCTGCCCGTCTTAAATGTCTCGTTCACGGCGCTTAGATGGCGCTGTTACTTGATTTTGAACTCATCGAAATGCTTAACAGCATGAGAAAGTGCAAAGGTGTACTCACATGAAAAGCCAGAAACTCTAAAGCCAATGGACTTGCAGCTCTCTATGAAACATAGGTGAAGTATTTGCCTGTCTTAGGCTTTACCCTGAAAGTACATCTTTGTACTGCAGGCACCATTGCTGCTCAAGTGCTAGCACTGAGTGAAGCCTCATAAATGTTCTTCTGGCTAAAGGCATTTTAGTGACTCTATCACCAAATTCTGTACAAAGCAAGTCTAATGACACAGCAAAAGGCAGCCTCAGGAATTTAATCTTCACCAAGATCCCACTGATTGCTGCTGGCAAACCCCATTGTCAGGTGTTTCAAAGACATCCTCTGATTCAGAACCACTTTTTTGTTAAAGACAGTATTCTTTTAACTACTTCACTTCATCTGATTACAACAGCAGAAAAAAAGTTATTTCCTTTTATTGCTAATTGCTTTTTCTCCAAGTTTGTGCACCAAGAAAAGCATGCCTTATTTGTTTAGTCAATTCATGATTATTTGATAATACTTTGATATCTTCTGTACCAAACTGGAACTGGAATTTAAAAATGCTTGCCAGTCTGGATATGTTTGATAGTGTTCACAGAGACCAGGAAGAATAAAGTTTTCTGTACTCTGTCTCTGCATAGTGAAATGCCACTGAGGTTAAAGAGAGTTCTGCATGTGCAGAAAAATGCAATGCTAAAGCGTATGGCTCCAAGGTGAGTTAGAGTGTTTAAATCCCCACTTTGACATAATCTGTTAAGAATATTTATAGATGCAAAATCAAGAAATATACTGCCCTGTAAACATCCCTGTTGCCTTCAAAAGACTCTAAAGGTAATGCATACAAATATATATGGTACATAAAGTTGGCTTCTGAAATACTTACAGATGGGCCTATGATCTACAAGACCTACTTGAAGACAGAGCACAGTGATGAAAACATAGAATTCTGGCTTGCTTGTGAAGCTTATAAGAAGATCACATCACAGAGGAAAAGGATTTCCATGGCCAGGAAGCTTTTTACAAGTTACATTCAACCCCAAGCTCCCAATGAGGTGACACACAATAACACAAGCTCTTTATCGCCTCTAATAGAAATGCCTGATGCGTAATGTTGCTTTACAAATGCCTAGCGCCTCTTGTATTACAGGGAGTGAAAACACCTCTTGTATTATTGGAAGTGAAAACTGTAGCAATTCATCCTCCCAAAACATTTGCACCTAGAATTTTAATACTTGCCTTCACATCTTGTCAAGAGGTAAATCTTCCAACTATATCCACCAAGGATCCAAGCAAGAGGCACAACTAGATTAATAACCAAGTTCTTGGATATGTTCTAAACTTTTCAGCATCTGATCCATCAGCCATTGATACCACTTCAATAGATTTTGTGTCATGCCATTGCTACATGTATACGTTACTCTGGTCTTTGTAAGAGTAAATATAAATGGACAAAGTAAAAACTCCAGTCGATACTGTCCCCTTCGTAAAATGGATGAAAAGAAAGCTTCCAAGACAGATTTATTTTCTGCTTCCAACAGCACAAGATTTAGGGAAAACAGAGCAGACTTGTATATAAAACGTTTGAGAGCAATTTTATTTTCCTGACAATTGACTATACAAAAAAAGTCACTCCTGCTCGACCAGTCATGCTCTGTGACCTTTAACTATTCCTGCTTATTACTCTCATTGCAGAAAAAAGCTAATTCTGGCTTTAACTGTTGCTGCCTCTGGCAGAATGAACATAACTGAAAAATCAGGCTACATTATTTTCTGGTTTACGCATGACAATAAAATTATTATAGAATCTCAAAATGCAACTTCCCTGTTGACAATGAAGGGCAAGCCAAAACCAACTTAGCTGCACCCTCAGATGCTGGCTGAGAGCAATGACTGCTTTAAATGACTAAACCATTCCCACTGATCCAAAATTTAAGGAAATTTGAAAATAACCTCTGTTGGTTTTAAATGTCAATTGGCAAGACAGGGCATTTTTTTGTCTTCCTCTGTTTTATTTTATTTTTAGCATGTGCAGTTATAGGAAACTCAGCAAGACATTTGCATTTCCAAAAGAGAAATGTCAGTATCGTCAACCACAAATTCATCAGTCAAACATACGGGCTTAAATCAGGACAGTTAAAAAAAGATGTGTAATTTCCACACCACACTACACCACCACCACCCCCCAAAAAAAGTGGTATGTATTTGGATCTTGCTTAAGCTCCTTAAGGTTTGAAGTATAGGGCCCATTTTCTACATATGAAAGTTGTTGAGCCCACAACAACTTTACCACTACTCTCAACCTCCACTGATCACAATAGTCAGGCTTAAACTGGCCTTTCCATTAAGGATGTGGGACAGCCTGGGAAATTCAGACAGCCCCCAGGCTTCTTGTCCCCAAGGGAGCAAGCTACTCATCCAGCCACTAACATACTTCTTGCTAAATCAAACATCAAAAGAGCAGCAAATAAGTCAATTAATAAGATAGGGTTTTGTGGCATTATAAGGAGAAATCCACTCTGCTAGAATCAACGTTTTTGGTTGGATGCTGATTTTAGATTAAAGAGTATATAAAAAGATATAAATAAAAGATATTCAATAAAAAAACCCTAAATTCAATCTTCCTTACCTTCCCTTTGCATATATTCAGTGATACTTCAGTAATGTTGTTTTCTGTTTCAGATAAACATTGACAGTCCAGCGAGGAAAGCAATTGTAAGGAATATTCAAAAGCCAACACAGTCCAGTTTTGATGAAGCACAGAGAATAATTTACATGCACATGGAAAGAGATTCTTATCCACGATTTCTTGAATCAAAGTTCTATCAAAACCTCAAACACAGCCTTCAAAATAATGGCAGTGATTGAATGGTAAATTAAAGAGAAAGGTTGAAAATTTAGAAAGGCTTCTTGTGGCATGCAAGTGTTTAAGATTTAAAGTAGGCAGAAGAAATCTGGCAGTAGACAAATATTACTAATAATCTGCTCAACTCTTTTGTTGATTTTAGAATTGATGAGGCACTATCTTTCCTCTTCCCTTTATTTTCCCATGGAAGAGTTCTGTTTTTGTTTTCCTCTCCCCTCAATGAAGCCCTAAAAGCTAGAAAAAAACTGAGTATAAAGAAGTTTCAGATGAAAATGATTGCCTAGAAATGAAATGTTCTAGTCTTTTGTTGATATTTGACAGTTTTATTAACATTTTCAGTATTCGTTTTCAGAGACATCTGAAATAAAAAATAATTTTGCTGCTAGAAAATGTTTGTCTATACGTAACAGAAGAAAACATAGCTGTATTGCTGCATTGACTTTTTTGTTGTTGTTTTATACTTGTATTCTTTCAAAGTAAAAAATGATACATTATAAAGTACAGCTATTTGCTTAATCTTAAACTATGAAGTGTAGTATTCATATGTTGTAGAGTTGATTTTATGCTGAGTTATGATGTGCAACATAAGCTAGAGAGACTTGGTCTATGGTATACTACAATACTACTAGTGTATCACGAATTTATCTACAGTGATAAAACCCATTAGTAATTTGTCTTTTTTTCTGGGCATAGATACAAAAAAATGTATTGCTTTCCCTTCAGGCATCCTAATAATTAGATACAAGCAGGCCTGACATTTGAACATCATACTGTAACACAAACACGGATCTTTCTCTCATGCGTAAACTGTAAAAGACAACTTGCTGATTCATTGAACAAGTATTGAAGTAGTCTGGCTTACATTCAAAAACCAACCTGACTTCTCAAATCTCACTAAAACTGGAATCTTTTAATTCTTTTAATGTACCTCGGCATAGACACTAAAAGCCATAGATACAAGGGACCTTTCTAGCATCCTCTCAAGCTGCATTATTCCAAGGACTACAAAGAGCAAATCATTCTGACATCAGTCACATAAACCCCAATAGCATCACAATGATCCTCTAGAGTGATTTCATAGGAGAAACGAAGTATTTGTTCAGTTGAATACATTCATTTAACTGAGATTACTTTAATCATATTGCAAGTTTAAGCATCTTAACAATTTACTTTAAGCTGTAACTTGTCTGCCTAGTTTTAAAAGGCAATTTTTGTGACAATGTCATTGTCTCACCTCTGTTAGGAAAGCCTAGTCTTCCTATGGAAAACTTGCAGCAGTTCATTGTGCCATTCATTTAACCAGAGTAAGTTTTTGTTCTGACTGAGAACTTCCCATAATTTTTCAATGTGAATGTCTAAGCCTTTCTCTCAAAGGCAACCATGAAGACACAGGTCAGTGCAGACAGTGAACAAACAAGTGGGTTTCACTTCTGTGGCATCTGTCTTGTAATGAGAAAAAACTATAGCTGTTCTTTTAAAGTGTTCCTCTTGCCAGTGCAATAAGATATTATTCCTGAATATATTTTATGGAAAAGTCTCAATCCGTCTTGAAAAAAAAAGATCATTGTTTAGGGGCTCTGAGCAGTGGTATTATTTTAGTGCACAATAAGGGTTGTGATTCGGGAAGAGGGACAGTGATTTACTGATGACAGATAAATATGTTTGTCAACAGCTTCAAAATGCATAATATGATGCCTGGCTTTGTATGACATTATATTGGTAAACTATAACTGTCTACAAGTGCTCTGATGCCAACACATGAACTACAGTATAAAAGATCATGTTATAACTTACCATCAATTTCTAAGGTTCCACAAATACCTTTACCCATAATTTTAATAAAATTTTTAAGCCAGAATTTATGTTCATGTCTAAAGCTGAATACAACGCAAGTCTGAGCACAACCTACATTACTATAGAAAGCATTAACGTAACATCAGTGTTATAAGAAAAATGATTGCTAGTATAGAAGGCAACTCCTTCCTTTTGCACTAACCCCATGTAAACGGATTATCATATAATTGTGTGAATAGTCAGCTCATAAAACCACTTTCAGCAAGCAAGGACTCCATATTAAATCCATCTTAGCATAACTCTTGCTGCTGTTCACTGCTGATGTATCTACAGTGCATCAGATTTTGTCTTGTTTGATCCTGCAGATGCCACAGCCTCACAGCAAAGAAAAACTGTAGAAATCCAACCTGAGCAGAGGAAAACACAAATAGACAAGGGACTATACTATGAAAAGTCTTCTTTCTAATCTTCGGATTAGAAATTCAGAAGACCTAGGTATTGGTCTCTGAGTGAAAATGGATTCTATTGACCAAGGATAATATCTTTCCACATCTGAACAGGCTTTATATGCAGTCTTCTGAAGGAGTTACACGAAGAGGCTGGTCAGGTAGTGTGCAGATAGACAGAATCTTTCTCCCTGCAGAAAGAGCATTATCCAGAAGAAAAAAAAAAAAAAACAAGACAAAAAAACCAAACAAACAAAAAAAAAAAAACCACACCGAAACACAAAACCACAAAAAGGCAAAAGTCATCCACACAGAATGCTCAGAGAAATCATAGAGGGACCGAGGAACACGTTTTTATGTCATTAAATGTTTAGCATTTATTTTGCTAAGAGGTCATGAGTCTAGCAACCCTCATTGCTGGCAGGTGTATTAACTTTACATTTCCTTCTCAAAATAACCAGAAGGTTGTTTTTCCGTGTGTGTCTCGTTGTTGGAAGAGGGTCCTTTTGCCCAAATAGATTTATTGTTAACTGGTAGAGATCTTTCTCCTGCTTGATATTTCTTTTGTGTGACCAGATGCACAATGATGGCATATTTCATCAGATCACATGATTCATAAACCAGTAACTAATAGCAGCAGCAATAACAAATCACTGCTTTTAACATTTTCATTAACAGCAATTGAACAAGCCCAGGTATGCTTTCCACTGGCAGGCAACACTAAAGGGTATTTGCTCACATTAATCATTCAAAGCTACTAAGATAGACAAAAAACTATGAAATAGCTAAATTGGCAGAATTCTCTCTCATTCTCCCCTCATTTACTTAACATGAATAAAAATAATTAACACAGCAAAACAATAGCAATTCTTCAAAGTCATTAAATTTGGCAAGATAAAAATGTAGATCAATAAAAAACACTATGGTAATTAACTGCATCCAACCCTGGAAACTGTTGACCTACTGAGCGTCCCAAAATAAGCAACCCACACTGGACAGATGGTCTGGTGGTTTTTTTGTTTGGGGTTTTTTGTTTGCTGCCATGTGGTTGGGTTTTTGATTGGTTCTGGGTTTTCTAGTTTGGTTTGGGATTTTTGTTGTTGTTTGTAAAAAGCTGACAATTAGATCCCATTTTACTTTGTACATGAGCTGTGTTGGCCTACTTTCTTGATAAAAGTGATAAAATTCATACTCTATTTTCTACTGTATTTTATACTGCTGTTTTCATGAGTTTTACATGCACTCGTGGTGTATAGATCATGATAGACGTAGAATAACAAATGCAAATTGCATATCCGGTCTAAAAAACAAAGTAAGGATCTGCTTAGAATCAGTCAAAACAAAACTGTAAAAATAACATGCCTAATCTTTTTTGTATAGATGGGTGGTAAACGAATATATAATGTCTCACCATTGTATGATAAAAAGCCTTCAGAAAGCAAGTTTTTTGGAGGCTTTTCTCTCAAGTTCTCTCAATTATTTCATATTTCCATATTAGGTCTAGACATTTCTTTTAAATCTCAAGAAAAAAGTTACATGCAGTCTCACTCTAAACATGGTAATGAAGTAATATGCAGAACTTCATACTGTAGACAACTGATTTAAACAAATATTATGAACAGAGATGTTTACCTCCAATTACAGTGCAGATAAGGATGTTTAGGAACCTACAACCTCAGAGGAAAGGGAAATGACTGTAACATTTCCAAGTATTGCCAAACACATAGTACTGTTGTAATCACAGGTCCCTTCAGAAACTGATGTTTGGTCTAACGTTCACTAAACACAGAGGAAAGTGCAATGGAAGAAGTCTTTGGGAAAGAACATTTTTCTGCACATGCCAATTAACTGGATTACATGGCTGCAGACCATTGCCTTTTCTGGGCAAAGATACTCCAGCATCATACAGGCTTCCTTACAGCCTCCTACAACATATCTTCACAAAGGTGGTAACCTCTCTTGGAAGAATTACCCATTTAATAACTTCTCAGTAGCACTGAGTAACTGTACAGCTTTGATATGCTTTGATTTCAAAATCTTATATTTCAGACTCTAAGAAGACCCCACTTTAAAATTAAAATCTTTTAAAATTTAAAATAGCACTCCCAAGTCAGGGGCTGATTAGAATACACAGAAAATTCTAACTTTTTTTTTTTAACTGAAAAAAGAAATAGGTGCAACAAGGTAGAGAGAAAGATTAAAAAAAAAAAAAAAACCACAAGAGAAGCAAATTACATAATGGACAAGCAAATAATGTAGCCAAGCATTGTTTTACATATTGCACATCATAGGTGCACAGATTCTAAGAACTAGGACTTATCACACCAGCAAAAAGACATCACCCACTGCAGCCAAATTGTGCAATCGGGTTTTTAGACAGGAATGTAAATATAAATTTGTAAGAGCATGATAGCATCATATCATGGATTCCAGGCAGTGCTTTTCCATTGATCTTTGCGTGTCTGCATATCCTTTTAGAAACAGTGACATGGAACGAGATATTTTGAAGCATACTGCAAATGTTCAGCATTAGGTACATATACATTCTGTCTTGACTCAGTTGCATAAAGACTTTATAGTATTTAGTGCCCTTGTGCTACCTAAAACTTACCCTGGGGCTGGTAATCTGACCAAGTAATTGGACATAATTTATATTCCTTCCTACAGTGGCAAATGGACACAACAGGGTATCCTAGAGCATCTTCATTGGACTAGATGCCTGTGCTTACACAACTGAATTAAGCCTGCTTTCTTGACTATATTAGCTAAAGGTTTAATAATAGCTAGCTTTCTTTTTACCCACCCCTGGCATCTTAAACTATTTCCTGAAAAGCTGACTTATCTGTAATTTGAAATTCCCTCCAAAATTACTATAGGTTATCCTAAGATGACCATGCTTATATAGAAATCTTTGTGTCCTGCACCTCAGATTTTGATCAACACAAAGTACAGTGCAACTGTCCAGGGAATAAGAGCAGCCCCTTACTGCAAGGACATGCACCTCACAAGATGGGAAACATTGTGCAAGCATGTGTTTAACCATGACAAACCCCTACTGATGGGCCACAGACCTCTTTCACAACCCTCTCTCTGGACTCCTGCATTGGATGCATGGATCTGAGGATAAAGAGAAAAACCTGAGACTTTACAGCATGAGGGCAGGAGGCAGGGCTTCTGTTCCTCTTCTGCAGCTCCATCCCACCTAAGCCATTTTTACAGGACCCCATAGAACCAAAGCCTGTACGTCAGTGACCTAAAAATCATAAAGGCTTGTGTCCTGGGTTCAGCTGCAGCAATCATTTTTTCTCCTTCTTCATAGCTGGTGCAATGCTGTGTTTTTGACTTTCAGTCTGGGAACAATGCTGATAACACCGATGTTTTTAGTTGTTGCTCAGTAATGTTTACTCTGACCAAGGACTTTCTCAGTCTCATGCTTTGCCAGAGAGGAGGGGAAGCCAGGAGGAAGCAGAGACAGGACACCTGACCCAAACTGGCCAAAGGGCTATTCCATACCACAGCACATCATGCCCAGTATAGAAACTGGGGGGAGTCACCCAGAAGGCCCAGATCACTGCTCGGGTCGGGCTGGGTATCGGTCAGCGAGTGGTGAGCGGTTGTGTCCTCTTTCCTTGTTATTCCTCTTATCATTATTACTGGTAGCAGTAGTGGTTTGTATTATACCTTAGTTACTGGCGTGCTGTTATCTCAACCCGTGGGAGTTACATTCCTCCAATTCTCCTCCCCCATCCCTCTGGGAGCTGGGGAAGGAAGAAGGCAGGGAGTGAGCGAGCGGCTGCGTGGTTCTGAGTTTCCGGCTGGGCTTAAACCATGACAGCTTTATATGAGTGTTGGCTTCCTGTCCAGTTGCAAAGAACAGCAGCTTTGTAATGGTGGTAAGAGTGCACTTTGCTAGGCTGGTAACAAGGCCCAAGGTATAACATGAAACCACAGCTGAAAGATTGTATTTTGTAAACATCAGAGGTGCCAATAATTAGAAATTATAAGTTGTCGGTCTATTTGCCAAGTCCCAAAGGAACATGGCATTCATCTAATGACAGATGTAAATTGTTACCTCTGTTCTGTGTCCTGGTTTGCCATTCTCACTGGTCCCAGGGACTAGTTCTGGGTCCTGTCCTCTGAGTTTGGGTGCTGGGACATGGTGCTTTGTGAATGCCAGTATTAAAAATAAAAAAAAATAAAAAAAAAAAATCAGAAGTTTCCCAGAACTTCCATCTCTAGGGCTGTTGCAACATACAGCACCAGCCCAGGCAAACAGTTTCTTCTCCCACACTCCTATCTGCAAACGGTGGTTCCAGTAATCACCTCAGTAACAACAGGCGAGTAAATAATTACTATTTTCCCCCTGAAAAAGTGGTACTCAATTACTTCATGGAGTTATTTCCTTTCTACCATGCCATGATCTGCTTTGCCTTAGCTTAGAGAAAAAGAGTACAGGACTAACTTAACTTGCATAATACACAGGGAAAGAACTTTCCAGTCAAAGTTCTAAAAGCAGTTACTAGACATTTGCAATTTTACAGATTTATCATTCATAACATGTGATCTGGTCAGTTATCAATGACTCATTCAGTACCGTGGCAGATTACATCACTTAACAGTGGAAACCATCAGTATTTTCTATTAATTACTCTCTACCAAAGACATGCTTAGTTTTTAAGTCTTATAATTCAACAAATCCACAGTTACAAAAAATTCAAAAGGAAAAATATCTAGAAACTTCTAGCCTGCAAATCATTGCCCATGTTGTCCCTTCACTCAGTTTTGTCTGCTGCTGAAATAATCTTATCATAATGAAAGAGGGTTTTATAACTAATATTTTTAATCTCATTTCAGACCAGATACCAGTGCAAGAATTACTAGTTTGTTCCTCATTATCTCCTTCACTCTCTCACTACTTTTCAGTTAGCTATATTTTTACAATGGTCTCTGTCAGAGGTTACACAGCTGTTGTATTCTAGAACACATTTATTTGTATATTTATCTCAGTAGCTCTCCAAATTCCTTCCCATCTGTCTCCCATTTCTCTTAACATTCAATACTGTTGTTGGGGGGTTTTTTTAAGCATATTTAACATTGGCATATTTTAGGATACTTTAAAGGGTTTGATTTAAATAACTCAGGGCTTACATCCTGTAAATTGTATTCATTCCAGATTAACATCTATTGCTTACAGCCATTTTGGACAAGATCATATTCTCTCAGGAGTAACCTTGATGCTACTTTAAAGACCTCTCTCCACTCTATACATAGTAAGCCTTCCAGCATGGTCTTCAGCTCCACCACAGTCTGTCTTCATAATCAGGCCAGATAACATATCCCAAATCCACATTCAAAAACACCTTGCCAAAAATCCTGTCCACAGACAGGATTTTTCACAGACAGGTTTCCTACAGTTCCACTGAAACCATGGCAAGGTAAAACTGTTTTGCTTCAGAGCAGAGAAGTTCTCTGCTGCTCTGAAGGAGTGCCACCCACCTAGCCCTAAGTTGAGTTGCCTGTTGATTGATTCAGAGGTCTACTCACATGGATTAATTAGAAGACCAAAATGATGAATACCATGTTATCACATGCAATTCCAGAATACAAACACAGCAACAGTCCCACAGAAAAAATTACAGTGGAACAAGTCTAGTTAAACTATTATTGCTGCTACATCAGCATGGCAATTACTTCCTAGCAACATGATTACTGCTAAAATAGGATAAAAGAGCTCAGAGAATAAGCCTGTATTGTCTTTGTAATTGTAGTACACAGGATGAACAGTTCACTGATGTTTAAGACTAGTCTTAAAAACATTGCTAAGTATTGCAGAGTGGGCGAAATCCACCTGTGTCAGTTACGATGAGTTACTACAAAAATCAAAACAGTTGCTGAGATAATTATGTTCTGCCCAGCTCTACTTTACAAAAACTTTCTGTATCACAAACTTCAGGAAGCTTTTTTCCATCATGACCAGAAATAAGATCAAACAGTAAAGATGAAATCTAGCAAACAATTACCTGTTCTAAGAGATGAAAGTTTATAGAACATGCTGATCATTTTGCCTTTAGAAACCTAGTCTGGACTTACTGATTATTGTGCAGCGGTACATGAAGCTAATAGTCTAAACAATCAGTTATTTTTCTACAGCTTTTGAAACAATTCTTTTATTTTCTTTATCTGCACTGGGTCTGCCAACCATTTTGGCTATAAAAAGCTTTTCTACCCAGCACCTAATGGTTTAGAAGTGACATCAGCTAGTTGGAATACATCTATAGCATTTGTAGAAAGGTGTTAATCTACTCTGCCTACACTTCACATCAGTAGAAGAAAAATCAGTTCCAGTGCGAAGAACTGCCTGACCCCTCTAGCACAAGCTTATAACCATTGCTGAGAAACTTGTTTGATAAAAGTACATCTCATGACTCTGAGGCAATTAGGCTTTAGCAATGATGTAACTTGGAAGGATTTCTGGGCAGAGGACAAAGATTGTCATATATTTACATTATGTTAATGCTGGTAGTCTGCATGGAAAGCACCAGGGCATTAGCGAATGCTGCTTTAGAAAACTTATGAAGGAATAATAGAGAACTGAAAAGCCAGCAGGTAAGAAACTTAATGAGACATAAGGACATACCAGGTTTCCCAGGGAAATACTGCCCTAAACAAAACAAACAGATGAAAGAAGTGTGGAAGAAGGCCAGCTCACCCCAGATCCAACTTCTCCTCCACCTTCCTCCTTGCCCAGGGCCCACACTGTTAGACAACTCACTCCTAGCCATAAGAAGAGCTTGAGAAGAGTCTCTAGAGATACCCCAGGAGTAAGCTGCAGGACAATTTGATCCATCTCCAAGGTAGTTGGGAATGGAAAACCACAACAGACTGGAGCACCTTTGTTACCTAGTACAACTGCCCCCTACGAAAAAGGGCAACCTAACCAGTGCTGTACTTAGTGTAATCTACCACTTACAGGAGTGGTTTTGTTGCTGTTACCATGCTGATAATAGTAATTGTTAACTGTTCAAAGAAGTAGGGTTAAAAATGAAAACACAATATGAATAAAACTCAGCTATTTATTGAGAAAAATTCTCCTACAATTTCAAATTATAAGCAGAATAGCCACATTGCAACATCAAGCCATCTTAAATTACAGTTATTTCAGTAAGAATACATAATCCTATATTTTTATATTAGAAAACTATTTTTAATATGTACAACTTAAAAACACAAACAAAAAAATCAGTCTTAATCATTTAGGTATACAGAGGCTTTCAGAGAAGCAAGCTGCACCAAATACATAAACATAAATCAGAAAGTTTCCAACAGACTTTTCTCATTCCATTTTAATTTGCATTTTTTTCAGGACAAAAACCACAATTCATATGTGACCAACGGGCTTCAGAAGGCAGAATGTTTTAATTAGGACACCACTCCTGCAAGACCAGAAATAACAAGAGCAAAGAAAGAAGAGAAACAAAAACTATAAAAAGACTCTGCCTTCCCATCTAGTTTAACACAAAACTTTCTAAAACCCTAACAATTTAAAGTCTACCACATGTGCAGGAGATCAGAAGCTTTCTTCTCCCCCACAACCCATGCGCAGTCAATTCATGTAAATGCACCAGCATACATTGAACAGCAAGATCTAAGACTGATCATATTTAGCCCAGCTGTGTAATTAATATTACTGAAGCAGTGAAAAAAGAATTTATGACCAGTGTTGTAAAGGGAACAATTTGGATCCCATGAGAAATAACAATATAGAAACTCAACCATCCTTTGGTCCTCAATGAATTAAAATGGCCTTTAGTTAGTTTTTCACTGTTGCTACTTTTCTTTTGTTTGGAGCTCCAATCTTCTCTTTTTTCCTTGCCCAAACAGCTTTGTTGATAGATGTACAAAGCAGACCTGCCTGAACAGGCATAGCAGAGTTATGTGATTCATATACATTCAGGAAGCTAAAATTTTTACTGCTTCTTGTCTAAAGAGCTCTATCAGGAAACAATTGCATCATTAGTTTTGCCATTTAAATTCAGCTGCTTACCATTAACCTCCTTTTTAAAGTGAAGTGAAAGATTTGATAAGAACTTACATCAACAAATTATTAAAGTCTGTGGCAATTAATGAGTGATAAAGCTCACTGAAGCTAAAAGCACAAAGCGTACTCTGTTTTACCACAGCTTGACAAATGAAACAGCAGATGCGACCACACTATCCAATGCAGAATTAATCCCAGAACAGATTCTCAGATAAGTGAAGAAACAAGAAGTACAGTGTCACAAAAGAGGATGTGCCTATACTTACAACATCAATCAAAAAGAACAAGGAAAAAGAAACCACACCCCACAAAATGGTGCTTTAAAAGCAAAGGCACAAGATGAACAACTTTCATTTAAAGTATGTAAAGTAGAGCAATTTAAAGTACATTGTATTTTATTTCTGTATCAGTCCTGCACTGGTCCTGACCCATACTGATCAGGGAAGGGGATGAACAACAAGTTACACCTGGACATGCATGAGGACAGCAAAAGAAAATTCTGTGGTACAGAAATGGGATTTCAAAAGGTACTTCACAAACAGAACAGCATTTGGGGGAAATAAATAAATAAATCAGGACACGTGCAATTTATACCCTTTTACAAATCTCCTTTTCAGCCTCTCCAAAGCCATATTGATTTCAACATGCAAAAGGACCACTCAGTCACTTTAATATTAAAGTTCAGTTGAAACCATCCTTTCCACTTCGCACTGCTGTTTGGCCAAAACTGCCCAGAGAGAAGGGAAAGCCAGCAACTGGATACAGCCCATGATTTCTGTCACATAGCCATAGGTCTTACGTTTCCCTCTGTTTCTAGTTTGTGCTTTTAGATATAACACTGCCATCAGGCATCAGTTTAAAAGCCCCCAGAGACATCTGACAAAGACACTGCTTAAATCAATATACATTTGTCACAACAGTTTCCAGGGAACATGCGGCTCATCTCACACATAAAAAACCCAACTGGACTCCTGAAATGGGTAAACTCAGCAACAGCATTAACAAAAATGTATAAGATAAGTTAGCCTAGATGAGCAGTTATTTGTTTCTGTTCTTGTTTATTAAATTTTCTTGTTCTCCTCTCATTCTTCATTAAAGATCACACTTAAAAATATTCAGTTGTTACTTCCTTGTTTAATTACAACTCCCTAATTTAGTTCTTAGATATATAACCAGCATCTTCCATGGGAGAATTGTTAATTCAAGTAAAATGGTACCTTTATAACCATACCACATTTGTACAACCTGCAGCTGTAACCAGGTTTTCCTATTCTTGCTTGTAATGTAACGTATTGAAGAAACAAGCCCATTCTATCTAATGACAATTGACATTAAAGCACACCTAGAACTGCGGATTACAGTGTCCAGAATGGGAAAGACCAAAAAACCACCACAACAAAGAAAACTAAAGAAAAACTCAAAACCTAAAAACAAACCAAACAAAAAACAAAAGAAAAAACCACCCCAAAACCAACCAACAAACAAAAAACCAAGAACCCAACAATAAAAAAATAACCCAAACAGACCAACAAGCCCACACATTTCCTTTATCTTTCAAGTTCTTACTGCATCAGCTTCTCCCTCTACCAGTACATCCCTGAGGACCCAGCGGAATGTGGTTCTCCCCACCATCAGAAACATCTGGCTCCATAAAAAAGTCCTGAATAACCCAGTTATTTAAATATATTTTATATGGGTTAGTTGCTGTGCATGCCTCTCAACACAACTAGTCACATACTTCACCTTAATTTTCTTAAGATATTTTTCAGGGTTGTGCAGGGCTCACTTAATGAACCAAGCCCAAAAGAGATACTCTTCAGATAATCATCTAAGTCTAGTTCTTAGACTTGTGTGTCTTCCTTTCATAGGCTCACACTGAAGCCCTAAATTTTGTTAAAGTTGAAGAACTTTCTTACAAGAATTCTTTCTCATCAATTATAAGGGACTCCTAAAAATCACTTTAAAGCCGCTTTTTTTTTTTTTTGCCTCATACCAAATTAAACTGGAATACCGCCAAATGCTACACTTGTCCTTGGTCTGGTAACAGTTTAGTCCACTCAAAGCAGTCTTAACAACCTGTTCACAGTGAAGTTCATATTTACCTCCACTTTGTGAATACTGCAGTTTGTTTAACAAGAGGAAGGTGACGTAGCTAATGGCTGACATTACTGAAACTGTAATAGGTACATGCACATTGCAGAATGCACAGTAGCCGATCAAGCAGCTCATGTTGTTCTAGTATATTAATAAATATTCCTTAAAATGCATCACTTGTGGTCCCTTTTAGTAATTCCTTAAAAAGCTGCTGCTATCCGAGGTGCAGCTTATTTCTGCCTTCCCACTACTGTAAACAACCTTACCTTTGTGTAAGGTTTCTTCAGATACTTTTATATTTTGGAAACTTAGCAGCTATTATTCATGAATAAATTAATTAGTACCAAGATACAAGTACAAAAGAACGGAATATATTTTTAAGTTTAAACATGAACTAAAATAAGCTAAATAGGAGTCTGAGTGGTGCTGTGTATAAACAGCATACTGATGGAATTTTATAAAAATACAAATTGGAAATCTGCCCCTCTAAGTACTGATACATTTCTTCGACTTTCTAAAGAAATTTAAAAATCATACAAAAAATATCAGTGTCTAAAAGAAATAGCATTCCCAAGTGATGAGCTTACTAAGTCAATTTAGGCCCTGTATCTGAAGGGAGGAATTTGGAAATGAACTTTTTGAAATTCACATGCAAGTTCTCTTGATGCTTATGGACGGCTTTATATGAGCATTATCGTTCTCATTAAGATCACTTGCCAGCTGAATATGAGGCTGTTTTTTCTTCGAGTTGTTATTATTGTGCCTATTTTTTCCACCATGAAGATACACATTTCTGATACAGCTGTTCCAGCCCTTCTCAGCTGGTCAGTCTTACTGCAAACAGTGGCACACTAAGAACAGAGGTGAATATTCCCAACACATTTGAGCACTCGAACCACTGACTCGGTGCTTTCGTAAGTGCTCTGATTGCCAGCTACAAAAAACAGCTTGCTACCTCATCATATGGGAAAGTATATTTAGTTCCCTCAATGAAACCCAAAATTCTGTCCCTTTTCCCCATCCCATCCATCATTGTCAGTATAAAAAAAAAAGCCCTGCATCTAAATGGCCTGCAAATTAGCCTTCAGATTTTGCTATCAACTGATTATATACCGTATACAGAAATTGAGCAACTTTTACAAGTTTGTTTACTGTTCAAAGCTTCTACACAAGTGTATGGTGTCTATGTATTTTGCAATATTAACTACCAACTAAGCCCTACATTCATTATCAATAGATATTAGAACTTCATAAGTTGTTGCCTTGATGAGGTGGAGTGAAGGGACAGTTCTACAGACCACAGGGCCAGCAGGTCTCTACAACACTTACAGATTAGGTTCACTGGGAAACAAGCAAACAAGAAAAGGAAATTGAATTAGTTATCCTTCAAAAGGTTACATCCCTTTTTCCAGTTAAAAGAGACAACACATGCAACGGTACACAGTCCCCTTAACATTAACAAAGCATGCTCTAAAACGACAGATGCAACCCTGAGGCTTGGTGAGGAACCAGAAAGCACATTTCTTTAGTGACAGCAGTCTTGGAAGGATATTCAGATGTGATCCTTTCCTTCCCAAAGGTTACATGTCTTCTGAGAACAATACCTTTCACCATCGCAATTTTCTGGTTAAGATTTAAAGAGAGGCATTTACACATCTCTTTAAAGGATATACAAAACACAGGGTTTTGTTTTGGCAACAGCTGTTGCCAACAAGCAATTCTCATCCAAGAAATTTCCACTCTAACTTTTTGTATAATCGATCACTTGAACTCATGTTCATGGGAAGCAGGGACAGAATACAAATCTAGCCAATATCAGCTTGTAAAATAAAAAGCATTCATTACAAGTCTCTCTATCCATTGCTGGTATTTCTGACACTAAATATAATGGACTTTATATTTACACTATACAGTTTTTCTTCTAATGTACTATGCATCCACAATCACATAAATTTCATCTTCTATTTCTACCATTCTTGCCTTTCTATGTATGCATGAACACTGCAGTTTAAGGGGAAGAATATTAAAATTTGCTGCAATGTCAAAGCTTCCTCACCTCATGTGGATATTTGAAGAGAGCTCTTTTTCTATATATTGCTGTCCAGGGGTGCTTGATAGCATCTCCCAAGAGATGTGCTTTTATGACAGGTTTGGGAAATAACAGTGGACCAAAAATTTGCCAGGAACAAAAAGCAGCAGAAAGTGTGTTGCCTCTGGGGTCAGCTGGGATAAGTTTTGATAGGTAAGAGGAGTAGGTCTGCTGAGTAAGAATATGTCAGTGTTAGTTAGTAACTTCTCAGAATAAACTGTTTTATACAGTGTTCCAGGAATATTTCCAAATAACTGTACTATATCAGGTGACTCAGTGTGCTAATGACATGGAATAATAGTTAAAAGGAACAAACCCAAGCAGGTCAAACTTCTACATGCTAATGCTGCCGCAAAACTCAACCACCTAACACTTGGCAAATTAACAAAGCACTAAATGGTAATATATATCCTCACAATAAATTAAAATTGCATAGTACTCTCTCAGCAATCTAAGAAAGAAAATGTTACTATTAAAAAGCAGATGTTTCAGTTAATTTGTTATAATAATTTGTTATACACTAAATCCAAAGCTGTGGTCTATCAGGAAATAATCCAAGACCCAAGCCTAGCCTGACACAGATCCAGCAGTATTAGTATCAGGCAACTAAGTTAGTCTCACAGATCAGCTTCTTCAAAATGTAAAACATACATTACTTAGCACACTGTCAGTGGTTGAGAGTCTTACAGTGCTTAGTTTTAGCTGCATGATTTCCAGGGCTCCCCCACTGGGAAACATCCCACATTTCATTCATGCTTGCTGACAGAGGCAGAGTCTGCAATCATGGATGTCAGTATCAGAAAGATTTCTCCTGCAGAGCACAAACTCTCCAGGTGATCTCACAAAGTGCAATTACAAATAGCCAAATGTTTCATTAAGAAAGCGTTAGTGAAGACTTAACCAGCGTTAATTGAGGCTGAGTGCAGACTGACACTGACACGCATCACTTTCAGGTGCCCATTGTGTTTTCAGGAGCCATACCACATGAGATAACTAGCTACCAGCCCCTGCTGTGCCTCATTCAAAGCCAGAGGTAGATGTCATAAGTGACTAGACAGACAGGTTTAGGTTACACCACAGCAAGTTTCCACATACTACCAAAACCTGGTTGCAATGACAGTTTGATCAGCACCCTCAGCTGCTGTGTGGAAGAAAAAGCTCCTGTTAAATTCAGTTACACAAAGCTGAGAGAATAGTTATACAGCCAGCCATGGTCAGCCAGCATTCTGCTGCTTTAGGCAGACCTCTGGAAACAAACAGAGGACATTGGGATTTGAAGCCAGGTATCCCATACCCCATCTGAGTCCAGGAAATATGTTTTAAAGATGTTTTTCTCTCAATTTTGTAAAAGAATTTTCACCACAGAGCTGAGAAACCTTTGCCAGCAGCAATTCAGATACCACTGATTTTTATCAAAACTGCGAAGGCTAGTGGCATTATAACTTTCTTTTTCCAGAGAAAGCTACTGACAAGTCTTTATAAGGAGAAAACATTAACACACCAACTGCTTATAGCCAGGGCAACTGAAGTGTTCAGCTAAGCAAAAACTTTCATTTCTGAAAAGAATACAAGTATGCAACTAAGACATCCATATGAATTTTGCCTTTAGTTTGTGGATCTGTTTATGCAAGAGAACTGGAATAAGACAGGAAACCAAGCTTACTATGCTTGTTTTTATAAGCTAATTAGTGGGGTTGGAGACCAAGAAGCAAAGCAAAGACAAGTTCTTCAGCTGAAGTGCATCAGCTACATCTCTAACTGCCACATATCGCCAAATGGTATTTGCTGTCAGTAAAATGTTCCATTACTTATCTTACATATCTGCTGAATGGTTGTATGTCAAGCTTCAACTCCTTATGTAAGTCTTTCCATGAAAATAAAAGGAACATGATGCCATAAGTGGGGGAAAAAAGAACACCATTACTACATAGATTTATCATACTCATTTAGGAAGTGGTACAATGGCACAGATCAGATTAGAGGTGTAATTGTAAAGAAAGGCGGTCCTCGTACTTCAGTGTGCAAGTTTAAAGAAACAGACAGGCATGGTCAAGCACAAGAATCCTCTTGCCAGATGCTTAGATGAGATGTAAAGATTGCCCTTGTTATTTCCTCATCATGCACAACACACCACTGTGCTGTTCTTTCTCTTCCCTCAGATATAGGGCAAAACCCTACTCAAAAGCAACTGACAGCAATGAATTTACATCAAGAACAAATTGCACATCAAGGCACTCCTATATGAAGTACAATACATCAAGGATAAAACCCAACAACAAAAGTGAAACAGGCAACATGTACTTACCACTATAACTGGAATCAGAGAGATTAAAATGACTACCTACTGTGCAAATAAAGGATCAAAGCAAACAACATTGCTTCTGTTACCCAGGAGGTGATGTTTTTATTTTTTCTGTTTGTTTAAATGAAGGGTTCTGTTTATTCATTCTTCCATCTTTCAATAGAACCATGAATGTCCCTAGTCAATGAGGCATACTTCCTCCTGGTATACTTGGAAAGAGCACACCACATTAGAGAACTACCTCTATCACAAACATTTGTTCAGTGGTGTCTTCAGAGGACCATCCATGTGATCTCTCTCAGGTTTTCCATTTGGCTTCTTTTTTTTCATCTCTCCTGAAGCCTGGACTAGAGGAGAAAGAGCACTTGGTACCTCATGAGATACAAAAGCCTTGCTCATACAGATTATGTTTTATCAATGAAATGAACTAAAAGGTGACAGCAGACAGACAAAAGGGGAGTTTATGCAACAAAATGTAAAGAAAAACAGAAGCAATAACATAAAATTACATGCCACACACCTCACCAACATTGATACCTCAGGAAAACTCTGCTGTGGAAACTTAGTTATCTAATTTCCCCAGTGCAACAGGCCCCACCAGCAGAGCTGCCACCACTCAGCTCATGGGCCTGAGCAGCAAAAGGCCACCCCACTGACAGAGCCCACTTTACCTTTCCTCTGCTTTGGAATACCCCCAGGAGAAAGAAGTGGTGGGAAAGGTAGGTCCTTTCCTGCTATGCCCAAGTTACAATGTGTGTCCTATTAGTACACCAAAACCAGTAAAACTGAAATAAGCAGGGGTTGGTTTGCTGGAGGGGTTTTTCTGATCAATTCATTCTGGGTTTCATTTTAAACCACATATTTCCTTCCTAGCCTCTGGAAAAAAAGTCAGAAAAAATATTTTGGAAGACATTTCAGAAGAGGAAGATTTGTTTGAAAAGGTGAATGATCCCATCTCTCAAAAAAGAGAGACACAATTTAGACCTGGATCAGTTCTAGCCACCTTGAACCCAGGACATAGTACTAACAGTCAATAGTGATCTAAATCCTTCCAGACTCCTTGTAGATTGAGTATGTTTAGTTTTTATGTTGTAAACAAAGAAATTAAAAGTAGATCATGAGACAATTTTTGCTGAAATTCACACATACAAGACAGGACAGGAATTTCAAGACTGTTCTCCAAGATAACATTAAAGCCAACAATTAGCTCCACTTTAGCCTGGTCCTGATCAGCAAAGCTGTACTGACTTCAGACCACATAGAGATCTGGCCAGATTTAAAACACAAAAAAATCTCCCACACCATACGCACGCATAACTTTCTCCAGCTTACCAACATAGCTTTTCTGTCTTTCTGTGCCAGAAGTACAAAATATTTTAGAACGGACTGTTCAAATTTGCTTGCAGATTTATAACTGGAACATTAATTCTCTGTGACACTTTTTTGCCCTGTTTTTCTTTTCAGACACTATCTCCTGTGACATAGTAGTAATACATCAAAAACTGCAATTATGCAAAACCTTAACTAGAAAAGCAAGTGCCAAATTACTTCAAGGAAAGTTAGCAAGAAGGAATAATTCATTAAGCCTGGGTAGGTTTCTGTGACGTAAAATGAATACATAAAGTTCTTTTGTATACATTTGCAGTATCAAAAGCATTTGTTCTATGCCCACTTTTTTTAACTGTTCTCAAGAGAATATTTCAGATCAAAGTAATGTGCTCTAACATTCATTTTCTTCAAGAATGAACATACAGTGACAATCTCAGCATTTTCACTGGTGTTTTTTCATTACTAAAAGCCATCATATTTCTGAACAGTACATCCCAGTGACTCCTTCTTAACCCCTTAATTTGTAAAATTATTTTTAAAGTCATTCACAGCCTAATTTTTTGCAAGAAAACCTGTGATGCAGCCTGTTTTTCTTCCCCTCACTATCCTCCCATACCCATTTACAAAATGCAAATAGTAAAGAAGGAGGAGAAAAAGAAACTATTGGTTTGTAAAGAGCACATAACATCGCTTGCACAAACTTGGAGGTAGTGCACTTCTCATATAAGCATGACTTATTTCAATAGAAAGACAACTTACTTGTTGTGCTACACAATTTTGAAGATAATCAAGTCTGGAAAGCAGAGCTGCAAATATAAGAAACAGGTATATTAATGGCATTCTTTCACAAAGGCATATGCCTGCATAGCTGTATTATGCAAAGTAGTTGCAGAAATTACAGATGACACAACAACATTTCCATTTCCTTTTGATACGTTTAGTGCTGTCAGTAGCAAAAACATCCCTAATTCATTCTAAAATACATGTTCGACATCACTTCATATAGACTACAGTGTGATAAAAATGCTATAGCTCTTAAATCAGACACTTTCAGGCTCTGCATTTGATTTCAAACATAAACTTTTCCAATGAAATACTCTTTTCCCAGAAAAGCACAACGAGCTTAAAACAGAGAAGAACAGAAGAGTACATACACACATCTCTCCCTAGTGCTGGGAAATGTGCTAGTCAGACTCTGAGCATCAGCTCCATGAACCCTGCTGAGCTACTAACTTTAATAAGTTATGAACAGAGAGTACATTCTGTGTCCCTGGTAGCAGTTTACCCCTGCTCCTCAAGTTTATTTCCCAGAAGTTATGGGAAGCATTACAATCAAATCTGTATGAAAAGATAATAGAAAATACAAGAAGGAAACAGAACTGAGACATAATGTTTTTTTGCATACTCTGGCTAGGCATACCTTAGCTTTGCATTGAACCTAGAAGTTGTTCTTAGAGTACTTTGCAAGCAGAAACAAGCTTGACTGTCTCATTCCAAAGCAGACACAGGCTCTTGCCTATGCCTCAAGATGCTCACAGGCCATACATCAAAAGCCCTGAAACTCCTGGCCTTGCACACAGGTGAAGACCACCACTGAACTCAAGGCAGCTATAGTAATGTCCCTTCCCAGCAGCTCAGTATATAGGCAGACCAAGATGATTTCTGCCTGAAAATAACAGCACAAACTTCTGAGAAGCAGTGCTTCCAGGCACTGTAATACCTAGAATGACATCATCATAGTGTTCGTTTAGACTTTGCCGCTCTGAACTACGTCACTTTAATGGGCTGAACAGAATTCAGAAATGTGTTTTAAAACAGAGCTATGACCAGTGGAAAGAGAGGTGACATTTACAAAAGATGTAGGAGACCCAGATTTTGGTCTTTCCTCTCCCTGAAGGAGCTCAAGCTTACATTGCAGGGAACGTCTGATAAAATAAGTGATTATTCAATAATTATTGACTCAACATATTTACTTTAAACATATAACACAATATTTTTTTAAATGTATTTTATTACTCAACATATTCACTTAAAACTGTGTTTCTAGAATCCCACTGAACTTACATGTCATTTCCAGCCATGTGTACTGGAGGAGCTTGCTATAGGAATGTTCCAGCTTCAGGTGCTCAGATGAATTATTACAAGTATCTGTTAGTGAATTGGAAGGGCAGTTCATAGCTTTCACTTCCTAAGTCACTTAGCCACATATTTTACATTAAGTGCCTTAGAAAAAAAATAAACTCTTCACATTAAACTTTACAAAACACCTCCCTCCTTTCTCAAGTATATGCCCTCTCTCCACTCCAAGCCTCCTGAAACTTTAGCATCTCTATACAGTAGCAGTTAATCGCTCAATTAGCAGTTATCACATCACCTGGTTACAATTTAGGACAATGCTGAACCAATAGGGAGTCAAGGTTTTAATCAGCAGCAGCTACTAAATGAGCTGTTAAACTGTCTTCTGTGGGGCAGGAACTGTTACTTGTTTCAAGTTAGGCTACCCTTACTCAAATCACCTATAAAGCTAATTTTAGATGTGAATATCTCCCTCCAAAAGTAGGGCATAGTTTTCCTGGTACTTTTTCTCTGTAGTATTCCCTAAAACATCATTTTGTCTAGCCTGAAGCACTGCATTTCATTTGTAAGTACATATCATTGACATTGCAAAGGAAACATGCTGTTAAATGTGAATTTGCAAGCCCCCTTAACATAACACCATACTTCTAGAACTAGAGAAATCTGAAAAAGCTGTTCCATTAAGGATCATTAACAACAGGAGAAACTTTCTGCTTGCAATCTATATCCCCTGGTGAACAACTATCTGCTGTTCTTTTTAAGCAACCAAGCAGTTCTCATATCTCAGTTGTTACTGCACTAATTTGTAGCTACTATTGCACCGATTTGTAACCACCATCAGCAAGAGTAGAAAATCCTTACAGAGTCTGCCAATTAATTCAGCACAAATTTCAGTAAAATGCCCCAGTGGAAAGCCCTGTTCTAATTCCTTCTGATTTCAGTGGAAATACAGAGGAGGAGATTAAAATGTGATGATCTGAGCCTGTCCTTGTTTTCTTAATAGAAGGCGCATCACAGGATGGTTATCACAGTGGAGAAGCTGTCAAGCAGCAATGGCTTATATGCTGCATTTAGGGAATCTGTGCCAAACTTCTCAAAAACTAGGTGCCACAAGTTAGATATCTGTGTTTATTCACATAGTTCTGTGGCCTGCATCTGATTAGCTCCCATGAACTTCAGTTGTGAAGCCTGAATTGCAACTGCACAAGGTTTTAATTAGACATTAGGTCATTTTGCCCTTTCCTAAATTCAAGCCATTTATTTGCATGCTTATACTCAAAACTGGAAACTTAGGTCTGGGAAGTAAAAAATATAAACAGCTAGTAACAGATAATTAATCACATAATGTAGCATAAGAAATCATTTCACCAGGAGAAACCTGTTGCTGAAAGATTGGAATTTAGCAGATAATGGAATTTAGCATAATGCTATATAAGTACTGGCTGGTAAGAAAGTGATTTTAAAGACCAACAGTGATCTCATTACACTTGACTGCTACAATATGTCTCACCAAAGGGTAGTTTAGTTTTGACCAAAAATGGTGTTTTAATTTTCAGTAATAGTGGCAGATCCTCAGTATCAGTTTAAGAAAAAGGACAGAACAAAAAGCACATCTGATGCCTACACAAATATTTTCTTTCCAAATCCCATTAGTCCTTAAAAACCACCTTGTTGACTAAATTCTGACATCAAGCTAGGAAGCAGTCTGAATCTACAATAGAACATGAGATAAGACAGTTTTTCATAAATTTTGTGGTTCAGTACATTCAGTTTGTACTGCAGCTTTTTCAGAGTTATTGCATTTTCAGTTCAGCTCAAGGTATTGTACACAGAGAAACTATTCCACATACAGCAAGTTGGAGTTGTCCAAGCCATACAAGATGGGCAAGCAGAATTTTTGTATACCCTTTCCTACTTATCTTTTACTTAAGTCAATATTAACCCAGTCTTTGGTAGTATTTAGTGCAATTCACAAATACTACAACAATTCCTTAAGTTTCCTTTTCACTACCAAAAGGAAGGAAAAATGTTGTCAGGAGAAAAAAAAAAATTAGAAATTGCTTTGTAAAAGCACACTAATCTCTACAGCCTCCTTTTACAATGCACATTTAAGTACCATGTAGCAAATCCAGCTGTAAGCATAGGAATTACAAAACTAACCAATTCATCCTTGAAGGAAGTGCTTGCCAAATTTGACAGTCCAAAACTTGCCTCCTGTTTCATATTCCTCTCTAAACATACTTGAAAACAAGAAGTCATGGCACCCTGCAAGCCATGCGATACCCAGCCTCTTTCCTGACCTTCTTAATGTCTCATTTCTTTTTTCTCCCTCCCATATTTCTCTATTACCATTCTTGTGTTTTGCAGTTATGTTCTTTAGTTGAAATATCTTCAATTTTTATCTTTCCCCTGTTAGAGGAAAGGACAGTTTGTATCCAGCTATCTGCCCTGTTCTTTGAGATTTCCTTTCCTTTTATTGCAGGAATGATTCAGCTGATAATGAAACAACTGCTGAGGCTCCACAGCATAAACCAGCAATTTTAGTTTATCTTGCTGTGATACACTGCAAGTCTTCATAGGGGCTCAGGTGTTGGTAGCTCCCTGGAGCAGGCAAAAGGCTGAACACAGGAAGTGCCACAGCCATCCAGAGAATGGATGTTCTTCAGCTGATTTCATGGACTTTTTTCATGGACTTCTGCAGGACTGCAGTAATTCCATGGTTTGTCATGAGTTTGCTAGTAAAGCTAGTCATAAGTTAACATTCATGCTGGAGGAAGTCACTCAAACCCTGTCTGTTCTTTCTATGAAAGACTTGCAGCTTGATTCCTATGAATTAAGGATTAAATACATATTTTGACCAATAACGTAAATTCCTATTGTATGGATATTTAGTCTTATTGTTTACCTGGAAATATGTCTAATGTTCACACTGTGATTAGTAAGGTAAAACCAGGAAACCACAAACAGGAAAAAAATGTTATACTGTATGGGTTAAACAAGTCCCCTGGTTCATTCTCTGAAAGTTAAAAGAGTAAGCACATTTCTTTTCCAGTTATACAAGTAACATCACTGCAATAGACAAGTTGCAATAAGATGATCTCTCCAGAACAAATTCATTACAGCCATCAAAAATGTCTGTGAACCAGTTGCATTTAGTGGCTCAATACCCCTATGGCAATGACTGCTCATTAGAGCTCTATGTTCTATCCACAAGCATTAAGGTAACATTAAGAAATAGTGGCAAATAGGAGTAACCCCCCTGAAGATATTTTGGCAGGAGAGTTGCCCTTCCAGCATGGGCCTGGCACCCCTCTGCAAGCATGGGAGCCCTGCATCTTCCCAAGCATTCCAAATTGTGACTTCACATGCTGGAATACATTGCATTTCTTCCTGCTCAAAACACGCATCCTGATCTTTCCTTTGCTCATCTGTAAAAAGTTCTAAATGGCCAAAATTGGCATATTTTTACTGGTATGGTTTTTTCTACTCTGGTGACCTCCCTCAGGTACAGACCTTTCCCCCACAGACCTCACAGCAGGAGCCATGGCGGCAGCAGAGCTGGTGGCCTGCATGGCGGGGCAAGCCAGGGTGGCGGTGAGGCCCTGCCCTCTTCAGCCATTCCTGTCCCATAAGGGAAGCAAGCCAGGAGGGTTGGAATGGCCAGGAAGCCAGCGAGGGGCCAGACCTCAGAGGCGTTTTGGCTTACCTCCATGGCCTCAGGCATGAGGAACGTAGGCAGCCATGGCGGCAAGCAGGCAGGCAGCCCTATGCCCGGGAGGTTATTCTCACAGTAACAGCAATACCTCCTGCCTGCAAACCATCATACCCTGTTCTTGGTTGGTTGGTTGGGCTTTTGGGTTTGAGTTGGGTTTTTTTTTTTCGGTTGGTTGGTTGAGTTTTTTTAAGTCCATTTCCTTGGTGGCCAGTTCCTTGAATGTGGCTTAGCGCTGCTTTTCTGAATGCAACCCAAGGATATCTCCTTTTTCCTTGCCTGCCTGGTGCTTCTGAATTTCTGAGCTCACATACCCAAGTCAAAGTCGGGTTTTGGGTTTTTCCCCCCCCTCTCAAAACAGCCACCATCATGCACTCCATGTCCAAAAAGACTTTCCTGGGTTCTGGTTAGGAAGACCTCTCTGGCACAGAGCCTAGAGTTGCATGAAGAAAATAAGCCAATGCTTCCTGATAATTCTTCATTTGCTTCCCCTGTTTACAGACAAATTATACAGATGTTAAGTGGGATCATCTAATTCTGGTGAACATGATGATTTTGCACAGAAGTGCATTAACTTAACATCTTGAATAGCTATCCAAAAAATAAACTAAGCTAAACAATTGCATTTAGTCTTCAAAATTGTTCCAGTATTAGAGAGCTGTTATTCAAACCATATCCCACTGAAAGAGACTTTTATAAAGCCTCTTCTGTCTAGCTATAAGGAGAGATGAGATTCAGGACACAGAATGTCTCCTGAAAGTACTATACAATTATGAGGGAAATGCAAAATAAACATTTTGGAAACAAAACAACAGATATCCTTTTTTGAGAACTGGAAGCCTGGGTCTTGAGACTGGCTTCTGTTAGGAGCAGGTCCTTCTATGCTCCCTAAGCAACTTTAGTACTAATATGTAATAACTTTCAGTAGCAAAGCTATGTAATAAAATAGGTTTGGTTGTTAGATGTCCTACATAATAAAAAAAATAATAATACACAACAGAAATAGTGTGGTTTTGAGTTTTCAGCATCCCCATGACATCTGTGTATGGCAAACCAACCAAAACTCCAATGCTTACACTACCAAAGCCAAGCCAAAATATACAGTCAATTGAAACCAAATTATATAGTGCTGTATACATTCTCATAGGCACTAAAAACTTTCCTTATGAGAAAGTCTGTAAATAGTTGTTGAGCTTATTTACCTTCTGAGGCACCTCATTCCTTTTTAAAATTAACAAGCAAAAATTCTAGAGGATTAAGCATATTCTTATGACTTTCACACATACATATCCCACCAAGCTGGCATTTCTACGAAATATTGGGTAGCAAATTTGGTCTCAAGTTGTTCTTTTAGAGATTTAACAATTTGTAATAAAAAAAAATAGATAAGGAGTTGATCTTATTCCTTCTTATTCCTGTTGCAGTAATTCTCTCATTGCTAGAGAGAACCTGTAGAGGCAAGAGCACATCCATTGCAAGGTTACAGAAGAAGTATTTTTCAGGTAATTCTTACAATATATTTGGAGAAAAGGAAGGTGGAGCAACACTCCTGTTATTATTTCTTGCTTCTTTCCCAGCAAATTTGCAAGAAGAACCTTTGCTGGAAAAGGCGCTCCAGCAGTCATACTTTCTCTGCTTTTTAAAATCTATTTCTGGTCCTGAGAAGGTTGATTCTTTTGATGCTGAACTGCAGGAGACAGTATCACTTAGTACAAGCGGCCTTCAGAGTCTTTAAATAGCATACTGAGAAGTTTCATTTCCTCTTTTTCAATGTGAGTTTGGATTATTTTAACATCTTCGTATAGAGAAACTGCTTACCTCTCAGTTTTGGAATGCATGCAACAAAAGTAATGCTAGTGTGTTCTCCGATGTATCTGCTAAAGATACAAGATGTGCTTGCCTCTTGGAGCTTGTGCTTGTCTTTTCCCAGGGACTAGCAGAATGTGAGAACTTCAGAACAGGAATCTCCACTGCAGAAGTGAGTTGTTTATATTTTTAACAAACTATCCCAAAAAAACCTTGCTATGCCCTGTGTATAATAATACACACCAGTACTAAAACTAAGCCACTGTCTGAATCTTGACCACAGCAGGACTCATGGCAACCACAAGTCCTGCACCAATTACAAGATGTGAATTTAAAGCACCTGCTTTTTGAAATATATCTGCAATCTTGACTGTAGTACTCAGCCCATCATGACAGCCAATATAATACGCATATAAAAAACATTCATATCTTACTGTACCCTGTTATCCAAGCTTTTGGGTCATGCAAAGTCCACCAATAATATTTACAGACCCTAGCTAGTACTATCCCCAACTCTATCCATCAGTTAAAATGCAGCATAAGTCCTCACCACCAACTGCCACTATTGCAGCTTTGCTGGCCAGTGGTGATCCGTTTAAAAAGTATCATCAGCCTTCCTTTACCAAGCCCCCTCCTTCACTCTAGCTTAAGGCTGAACATCTATATAGGCTGCACTGGGATTACTGCCACAGCATTTTCCATGTGTTTCTTTGTTCTTGAAAGCTAGTTTGTTATCTTAAAAAAAAAAAGTCAATAGATATGACGAATAAATTGGAAAGCACAGGCATATTTTTATATGAAGAATAAAACCTGGCCATCTCAAGTATTCTGAACTGTGCTAAGTATATTTTGCTAGTGCATGTAATAAAAATAAATAAACTTAAAAGTATTTTATGTAATATGTATCCTTGAAAGACTGTATGTTCTCCTTGTAAAGAAAAGGAATACTAACTTGCTTCTCCAGTGTCCATCAGTCTATGGTTAAAAGGAAATGTTTCATGGGCAGAGGAAGGGTTTTATTAAATGTCTTGCTCCATCTAGCTGCTGTGCTGGTGGTTTTGTTTTCTTTTGGTTTTGTTGTTGTTGTGGTTTAGGTTTATTTTGTTTTGTTTTTCAAATAATTAGAGAGCCCCAAAGAGAACAAAGGGAAAAGGCATGATTCCAGGTGCAGATTAAACATTGTGCCATGGGACCATCTCCAATCTTTCAACCCAACCCTCATTTTTTATATTGTTATAACACAGACATCTAAAACCTGACTTCATTCTTCTTTCACTTATTACCACTAGAAAGAAGACATTTGATAAAAAAAAAAACCAAACAAACAAACAAAAAAAAACAAAACCTGTTTTTCCTCCTAAACTTCTAACCCTCAGAGAATTCTTTTGTAGGTGTCCCAGACTTCAGCCATGGGATTCACAAAGGAACAATCTACATGCTCCTTAGGCTACAATGCCATGCAGCCATGTCAGCGTAATACACAAAGCAGCACTAACAGGAGTTTTACCTTGCACCCTCTTTTCCTTGTTTTTCTCATGTCAGACACAGTGACTGAGCAAGTGAAAAAAAGCATTAGTTCTGTGCTGGAATGGCCAGCTGAATTCACCCAGAGGTTACATGAGAGCTAGACCCAGAACATGGAAAAACAGTAAGACCACTCCCTGAAGAAGGAAATCACCATTTGATCTGTTTAGCTCTAAGGTGAAACCACATCACTCCATATCCCTTTTAAGGATGCACAAGTAGTAGGGCTGAGGAAAGCCAGCCTCTGCCAACAGGAACATCTGGAGTTGTGGAGACTGAAATGGCTCATGTTTAAAGTCGCTAATGGTTGCTCCATCCCTTAACATAAACATTGATCTGTAAACATATTTTTTCTCTTTTGCAAGAATTAATTGTCCAGCAATTGACCCATTTTTCTTGTTCCTTCTTTCCTTATTAGTACAGTAGTTTTCGTATAGAAAAGACAAAGATGAATACAAACTTCCCACCACTAGGGTAAATTGGTCCTTATGCTGTGGTAAACAAACATAAGTGATTTCTGTTTCTCCTTGAGGTAATATCTTGCCTCGACTTACAGAAAGGACAAATCCATGGCTGACATTTCTTCCTGGAATACGACTTGCCCAGCTGAACGTTTTTATTGCCTTGTATGTTGCAAAATCTCGTCATCCATGACAAAGATATAAATTACAAAGCACAAAAATCTCTGTGCTGGAGAACCCGTACACCTTAGACAAAAAAAAAAAAAAAAGGATACAAATATTATAACTGAAATAAAGAACTGTTTTCTGATCAAGAGTGATATTTTTGACTGAGGAACTAGCGAACTGCTACAAATTCAAAACTTCTGACATGCCTCTAGGCAGGCACAATCCTATGAGTTTTTAAAAGACTGCTTGTCATCAAATAAGATATTGAAAAAGACAAACAGACCTTCACTACATGGCAAAGAGAAAACATAGCAGTCTGTTGCAAGGTGCCTTACCATTTGTTACACTAAAGACCTCCACTTGCAATGCTGTAGCCTTCTTCTCACTTTCAGCTCTGGAGACCTCTAACCTGAGGTGCTGGGGCAGTGCTTTTTCCTCTTCTCAGATGGCTAGTGGGACTTTTCCCTCTCCTACCTCTGCCCAAAAGTAACATGCACCATCAGATCTGACACATGCCATAAGCTATGAAATCCACTAATAATTTTCTTTTTTGCATATGAATCTTTCTCACATCCTTTGTGTCACAAATCCAATTTCATAAACAAATTAAAGGTGAAGCTTAGCATATGCCATTAGATATTATGTCACTGCTAAGGCGAGGAATAGGCTAGTGTCAGCTGGAAAGAAATCAGGAAAACACTGAACATACCCCCTGATTTAAAAATCATTAATCAGGAATCTATTGAAGTTTTTCGTGCAGAAGAAATAATCCATCTGTTGTATTTTCTTTCAGGGTTCCTCTTGCCACTAGGGTCTTCGTATATTAATGGAGCTGCCAGGAAGACTTTATATCCAACCTATGAAATATTTCAAACCTATTAAAAAATATCATCTGGAATGGTAGACCTGGACAGCCAACATAGTCAGCTGACATCACTGTGAGAACAGGCATGGTCACTGGCTGCATGTTCCCAGGGTGGCAGAGCAAAATGAGCCAGTTGCCAAGACCAGCCAGGAGGCACTGCAAATCCAGCAGATGAAGAGCTTACCTCCATACCACCTGCCTGGCTGACTGGCAAAGAGCCTGGCAATGTGGGAGAACTGTCTGGATAGAGCACAAATGACAGTCTCATTGAGACTATGTATTCTAGCAAAATGTTTTCATTTGGAAGAATCAGCATTTTCTACCAGAAACCCAGTCAGCTGGAACATCTCCAAACAGCTCCAGTACTTGGTTTAGTCATTCATGTTTTTCTACCCATCTTCCAGCTAATTAGCTACAGCTAAGACAACGCCTGGAGATTTCCTACCTCTGCATGTAGCATCTCTTTGTGAAGTATGCACAAACTGCCAAAAACAGGATGTCTGTCAACAGCTAGTGTGGACTGTTTGCAATCGTCTCCTGTTGCTTATTAAACACAATCTCCTAATCCAGCCATTTAGATGGGGGTTTGTTTTTTGTAATAGATTAACTTATTTTTCTCACCTCTTATTTTTAACTGATAAACATTTTACAAGTGACAGAATACAAAATAATTTTCCTTATCTGATTTTATCTATACTTCATCTTCTAAACATACTTTGAGCCAGGGTAAAATTAGAAAGAGATGTTCTAAGTCCTTGGCACTTAAAATCTCCACTTTGGCTCAGCTGACAGCACTAACGGGATGTGATTATTTATATAACTGTGTAAATGTTCATGGTACTATTTAACCAAATAAAGTATAAGGCCTAAGCCTAGCAAAATCTTGTGCACATACTAGGTCCTCGCTTGTAGGCTTTTCAGCAGTAAATGCTTAAAATCCTAATTGTGTCATGGTCTGGGCAATAAAAGAAATTTATAAAGGTGTATGAAATGCCATAGTAGGTCAGAGTAGTCTAACTCCAGTGGTGGCTGAAGACATGCCTGCTTCTATTCTGCTATATCTGGTATCCTACTGCTTTTCTCATGTGACCCCCTAGTTCAAGTTTTATCCCTTTGATCACTGTCATTTCCCTTCTTTGCACTATCTCCTTGCTTTTGCTAGACAAACCTGAAAAAACTGTCCTTTATTATCAATTTAGATCTATTAATTATGAACATCCCATCCTATTCCCAGAAAGAATACATGTGCCATGCGTCAAGAAACAAAATAACATGGAAGGCTTACCACCACTACATTTTTCAAATGGCTCTGAACATGATATTCCAAAAAAGGTGCAACAATTAAGCATCAAACAGTAATTGCTTAGTAATGTTTTTCTCTTACATCTTGATTACTTGTGACATTTCTTGAGAGCATCCACATTTAATAACTAAAACCTGATTAAGAAAAATGGATAAAGAAGACAGGAACAAAAGTGATGTTCTGGTATTCCAGAAAATGCTAGAAAATGGAAGATGTCTTGTGTGGCTGTGAAAATGGTACTTTACTAACTAAGGAACTAGCAGAAAAGAAGCTCAATTTATCCAGGAGCTGATGAAAAAACAACCTGGTAATGACTGAGCTAAGGGTGACTGTGGCAAAGTAAACAATGCAAATGGATGTACCTATCTAAAAAATGATCTCACCTCAAAATGGTTTCAGGAAATAAAAAAATAAAAATCATTGGAGCTCTCAATATCTCTCTCTAAAATTACCCAGAATTCCAAAAAGCACAAAATGCTATTGTCACATCCTGAGAGCATTCCAGTCCAAATTGAGCTTGGCTATAGACAAGGATAATTTCACATGCATTTGAGTCTGCTTCACAAAGTACATTTAAAAAACTTTTCTACTTGAAATCAGCAACTGAATTAAGCAGGAAGCTCAATGCATTACATTGATGGCTGAAAATATTCACAGGTTACATGTATCTTAAAGGAAAAGAAGTCCCTGAGCATGTAAACTCTTGCTAATTTACGATAAAGACATGACACAAAGCACAGAGAGTAACTGCTACTCCTCTAAAAGATGACAGTCTATTCATGCAAAAGACAGTGCAGCTGCATGATTTAGTACCCAGATGCCCATGATTTAAAAATCTTGTAATACCAATTAAACCGATCTAAAATTCTGTCACATCGTCTGCACATCAAGTGTAGTCTTCCATTCAGATTTTCTTCTGCACTGGTCTGATTGGTTTTAAAACTTCATTACATTTCTCAAATACAACCCATTTTAATGATTCTTGCTTCTAAGTCACAGTTAATCATTACTATCTATGAAGGTGCTGACTAACAGCAGGACAAAATAAAGGTTGATATAGAAACTTTTAAGACTGCAAAACCAAAACCACCTCTGTCACTGTAAAAGTAACTGGATGTTTTTCAAGTAACAATTCTTCTAGATTTCTGAAAACAAATAAGTATAAATCTGACCAAACTCTCCTCTATATCCTCCAGGAGAGGCCAGGTTCCAGACAGAGCTCTTTTAGCTCAGAGTCCACAAAGAACATTTTTATAGTTACAAACTGCTGGCACTTGCATTAGCTACTTTTTATACTCTTGCTAAATAGTATATAATCTGTTAATGTATTTGAGACTCAATTACTATCTAATCTTACTGATTCAGTCCTTCAACCAGGCTTTCAGCTACACACAGCTTATGCAGATGAAAGAAGGTGAGGATAAATGTCAGCTGTGGTCAGGTTAGAGCATCCAATATAGACATGCACTAATTCTCAAGATGCTTCGTACTTTCCCATTTCCATCAGCATATCTGCTGGCACAAGGGAAAACTAGGAGCGGCACATTGGCAGCTTCCTTACCTAGGAAAGCTCATAGAGCTGGAAAATTGCTGTAAATCTAATTCATGGTACCACCTGATCAGATCAGGAAAACATTCCCAGCTTCTTGTTTCTTTATCCTTTGAGTAAATATTTATAAATAAATATGCTCTTAAACCTGAGCAACTGTGAATGACCTGCTGCTTTTAAAAGCTTAGCACACTGGACCAGTATTGCTATCTCACTGGGGATTTGGGGGAAAAAACAACCAAACAACACAAGAACTACAATCACAGCAGGACTGAATACACGGTTCTCAGAGAGAAAACATGAAAAGTAAAACAACAAAAATAGGCTGTAAAGAAAGGGAAACCTTCAGCCTTATTATTCGGGGGTTACTTCCCAACTTCCAGCATCAGCTTAAAAAAGTGCCTGTTGAGCCTCAGTTTTCCATATACTCTTAGAAGGAAGTCACAAACAGATTTTTCTACAGAAGAAAAGCAGCAAGAGCGTGGCCCCAGCACACACGTCTGGAAATGAGACTGGGTCTAAAGCAAGCTCCTACCCTTGCAGGCAGGGCTGGGTTTGCCCAGCCCTCCCCACTGGTCAGCCTGAGGATGTCTCAGCCTGCACAGGGGTGAGACCTACTTGCAACCAGAGGGAGATCTAGAGTGAGCATGGTCATAGGTCAAGACATCAGCTGGTGTAAATCAACAGAGCTACATGGGAGATTGGCACTGTGCTGTTTCACACAAAATGTGATCTCGTGTTGAATGTTGTTTCAGAGGCAGATAAATAGTGATCAGCACAGACGCAGAATTTCAAATGCTAGTTTCTCACCCTTGATAAAATCTCTTCCCTTTCTGAGCATAAACGTGTTTAAATACACATTTGCAATGAGTGAATACGTAGGTTTTTGATCATGTCAGAGAAAATGGAAACTGATAAAGAGTAAGGAACAACTTGTCCACTTCTAAAGGCTGCTTTACTCAGAGGGCGTCCAGCCAGATTTAAAGTCATTTGGCCTATGCTGCCAGCTGGGCTAGCAGGAAAGCCACACTGCATGTTTGCATGAGGCTGTGCTCCACCTGGGAAATGCTGGTTTTCAGTACCACAACCATAATGGCAACCCAGATCATTGCCAAGACAGCCAGCCCAAACTACAGCCAGCCCCACTGAAGGTCTGACTGCACCTAGTCAAGCAGACTTTCCCTATCTAGTTTCTCCAGTTCAGAAAAGACTCGCTGTAATAACATCACACATGCTGATTCTTTAGCCAGAAACTTAAAGCGGACAGGCAAGCAAAATTGAGTATTACTAGATTTCCCATCATAAGGGTGTAAAAAAAAAAAAAAGGAAGTAGTTTAATAGAAAGCTGTTGTTTTCTCAGCTGTAATTAGAACAGAAACTAAAATCCATCAGACAAGAAAATGAGCTGACTAGTAAAGCCATTAAAAATGTAAATGCAAACTGGCAAAGAAAACAAAAGTAGCTCAACTGTTTTGGGTTGTAACAAAATACCCTTTTGTTTCTGAGGAACACGTGCCAAACACTATGTCAACATCAGTCATTAATGACAGTAACATAAGAAAGCAGTTACTTACTAAACACATTGATAACAAAGTTAATATTCAATTTAAACAGCATTTTCTGCACATCTACACTTTTTTTTTCCTCCCATATTCTGAAACACATTTCAAAATAGTTGAGAGGTTACAGCTCTGATTACAAATACATCTTAAGTCACCCCCAAAAGCTGGCACTTCAACGTACAACATGTTATGAACCAGGGAGACTAAGCATGTTCATCTTTGTTCCACTTGCTAGTTTCCCCACACAAGCAATCTCTGAATTTCTCAGTGAATATATGTCTTTTTTGCCTATGCACATCAAGACACTGCCCTTACATTTTCTGCTGAAGTCAATAATTCCCGCTTCAGCTGAAGTTAACAGGAAGGCGCACAAATTTCCTAACCTTATTACTAGTTTGCTGATGTCCAGCAGAAAACGATCAGACAATTTTTCAGAAAGAAGTTCCTTTGTGTGTTGTAACACACACATTACTGACAGGATCTCGCTACTATTAGAGTAGCTTCTGCAAAACTGGGGAGCAAGCAGTCACCAGTAGTGCTGAAGGTCCTCTCTGCTGCTGAGTCGCACCATTGGTCCAGGCTTGGAGTAGTCACAGAAGTTTTGGCATTTCAGACTCAAGCATGTCTTGTGATTTTTTTCATTGCCTAAACTTCTTCCCATCAGAGTAAACACAGTGCCTTGAATATCCTGGGGATACTCCTGAGCGGGTTATGGAAAGAATGTGAAAATAATGGTCATTTGGTCTGTGTCTTCAAATGGACCCTTAATCAAACAACACTGCCAAATCCACCTTGGTCCGATGCAGATGCTGAAGTCCTGGGAGTTTTAATGGCTACTCATTCTTAAATAACTTAATATGCTTGCACAATTGTTCTTATTTGGCTTTAGGCACATATGATATTATAAAATGAAATCTCTTGCTAGAACTAACAACTCTTATTACTCCTTGTGGTGCACTGTATTTCTCAGAGGCTTGTCTACAGATGTGAAATCAATCTCTTTTAACTGTTCACTGTACATAGATTAGTGTATTAGTCTGGCAGAAAGAAAATACGCCATGTGAAGGAGGAATAATTCCATAATACATGGAAGAAATTGTCCTCACTTACCCAAAGCAAGTAGAAAATAATCAAGACAGTAGGCATTAGTTATTCAGTGGATGTGGGTACAGGACATGGCCAGGAGTAATTTTATGAAGATAACTTTGTCGTTCTTCCCATTCCTCCTATGATTCCTAATACATTCAAGTATATTCCAAAGAGTTGATCTAAGCCGTCTTGTGCCCTGGCTTCTTTCTAAGTCACAGACTTGCCAGGAATGCTCTCTCAGTCTTCAAATAACAGTTTTTGTAGGAAAGCTACCAAAAAGCCAAATTTACTTAAAACAAGTTAACAACTTGACTAAAATAATAATGATGATGAGAATAATAACAATACACAGCACTAGTGGACAAAACACTAGATTTGTTAGCTGTAAAATAAGTTCATCATTCCAGAACTTGAACTGCAGCTCACATGATACATCTCAGAGCAACACATGTTAGAAAAGGTACTGAAGGGTCCTCTTTTGAAGTGTATGTTTAGAAACTGCCACACAGTTGGCTTAATGTTTAAAAGTGTTCAGAGTTAAGAAAAGCTTGCTGAAAGGAACAGGTAAAATCACAGCTAACATCACAGACATGTACCTCATCTGCAGTGGCTGTTCACCTCTGAAAAGAAGCTACAAGCCAGGAGAGAAATGCTGATCTGCAATGCTGCACCTGAAGAAAGCAAAGGAAGCATCCACAGTCGGGCTTGGGCAACTGGGGAGACATATTCTAGTTGTGCCTCCCTTTTCCTCTAGATACATTCTGGAAGATCACTCTCTTCCCTGGACTTTATTACTGCCTTTCATCCTAGCTTGGGGATAGTAAAGATCAGGATTTATGGTGTATTCTGTGGTTCTAAATGAGCTGACCAATATGATTGGGTGGCTCTACAGTTTAGCAACCTTTCTAGATCTTTACCAAACTTACAAATATGAGTCTGTTCACACGCATATTCAACTGTCCTCTTTGGCACCTCTGATTAATCTATACCATCCTTTGAGAACTGGCAAGACTTCCTTTTTTCAATTTATCTATTTGGTACATTTTAATATTTATAGTCAGTGAAGAAATTTTAAATTATTATTGATTCTTTTGTTAATTAAGGTTTCTTGCTCTCTTCTCTCAATGATGCTTCAACCAATCCTTGAGGCACATCTTCTTGCAACCAGAAAAATGCTATGTTAACATAGACGTCTTATGACAGCTTATAACTAAAGGTTGTGACACAGTGTGGAACCAGCTACCACCTATTTAAAATAAAGCTTGAAAAAAAACATAGTGAGTTACATGCGGCCTCTTAGACCTCTAAGTACAACCCATGCTAACATTCAGTCCTGCACTGCCATTTCCTAGCAGTAAACATCCCAGAAAATATTTCTTAAATGAAAATTACCTGTCACCATTGTCTGCTGTGACATTAACTGCTCTGTGTAGGTGTAACACTGGAATAAGAGCAGAGCATATCTCTACATATTCCTGTGGAGTTTTACCTGTTTAACATACATTCAAATACAAGAAGTGACATCATTCTATCCACATAGCTCAGAAGTTTTGACCGTTCTTTTCCACATGAAATGATTCACCCAAAGTCAGCTATGAATTGCTTTGCTCTGAAGACCTGTTTGAATGCTGAATTAATAGCTGATGAGAAAAATGTACTAGAGGAACAATGTACCTGCCTACAACTAATGCACTCAGAGGACTGAGACATCATTTTGCAACACTTGGCATTAAGGGAATGACTAATCTGTCAAGCTACTTGGCTATGTGTCTCTCCCAGGCTACCTGCAACACAGTCTGCACCCTCAGTCCAATCCTGGCTATGGTGGAAACCTCTTCAGTGTACTCTTAAACAGACAGGAGGGAATTCCCACAGTTTGATGAAGCCAGACAAGTACCACCTTATCCTTAATTTCTTTCCCAGCCTTCACTCTGGGAGTAGACCAGGGTGCCACTGAATAAATGTGGGACTAATAATGCACAAGAAATGTTTATTCTGGCTTTTTCTAACTCCAGAGTGCTTAACTTTACAAACTTTGTAATAGTTTTTTGTCAATATGGCAAGTAGAAAGGGCATAAGGCTGCCCTCACTTAGCTGAGATCTCCTCTGACTTTAATAAGAGGATTTGCTCAGAGAGTGCTGTCTCTCCTTGCCTCTCCATTACCATGCATCCTTTACTACAGCCAAAAGGCATTCATTACCTTTCTACTTTTCACAGAAAAACCTGTACAGCAACACTGAGATAAAAATGCTTTTATGAAAGTTTAAAAAAATTAGAAGTAAAAATCCACTGACAAATTTGATATCTTTCTAGTGTTTTTATTTTCCACCAACAAAGTCTCATTAAACCTAAACTAAGTTCCACCCAGCATGAAGATCAGGTTGTTCCAAGAAGCGGTTTTGTTTAAACTTTTCTGCCCATTATGAAATAGGAAAGACTGACATTTTACTCCCATTTCAAAGGCAATGCTTATTTTCAAAAATTTTAACTTTTCAGGTGGTGTAAAAGAAATTTTATTCCTCTCTAATCTTCAGCTTTCTCACTGCTGTGCTCCTGACATCATCCATCTGTAGGAGTTGTAAAAGGGATTGATTTTGTAAGCAGCGGAGACTTTCTAGATCAATACCTGACTAGTATCATTTGGGCGTTTACAGAGAGTTTCATTAACATGAATTAAGTAGTCATCAAAAGGACTGTGTGTTGACTGTTTCTTGCAGATAATATGATAAAGAGGGTGCCCACATCCAGATTTAGCATATTTGATTGTTTAATATCCCTCTCATTTAACAAATACGGCCTTTGGGAAGGGAAACAAAACAGACTGCAATTTGAACAGAACATGGAACCAGTGTTCTGCATCACCTAGTTAACCTCAGACAAGATTAATCAGATCTCTTTACCCGAGATGGTGTAACCCAGCTCGTATCTGCTAAGAAAATTTCATTGTTAAAAACACACTGCTTGTTGCTAAGCTGTTTGCTTTCTGTATTGACAAAAGACGTAAGGAATATGAGAATGTCCTGTCCTTTAAAATGCAGACTGTGTTAACGGGTCTCCTTTCAGCTTGTCTTTGCAGAAGGGATAAAGCAGATCTTACATGAGCAGGACAGACATCCCAGGGTCCTCAGGGAACCCGCTGTTCTGACTCCCGCCTGCCATTATTAAGTATCTCCCCTTTAAAAGCTAACATTTCCAAATGTCTGTGGGTAGAGATGGAATCATGGTCAGCTGCTCAATGTCCAAATTTGTATTTTTTTTACAGTGTCACTATAACGGACATGTGCATCCACATAACAGCAACACTGCAAGTATACACACAGTCCCAGTTTATGCACTTTTTGATAAATTTCAGCTCTATTTTTAGAACTTTTATAAACCAATGTGAGTGTTTATGTAAAAGAAGGTGGCTGAAGGCTGGGAATGATGAGTTCTCAGAGAGCTCCATCTCATTTATACATTACTCAGAGGATTTTGCTGTTAAGTGAAACAAGATCCATTTGTAATGAGATATATTTTATTTTCTATTTAGGAAAGACTAAACATTTAATTGGTCCAGACTTAGCGTTAATCCACAGTAGTGCCAAATTTAGATCCAGAAATGGCTTCTTATGGTTTGCATGTTTTCAGCTTTATGACTGGAAAATAGTACTGGGGGAAGCACAACAGCCAGTCAGGCACAGCCTGCAGGGTCGAAGTCAGAGAATGCAACAACTTGACCTCAGCAAGCTTCAAGCAATTAAAAAAAACCCAAGACCAATGCCAAAAAAACCCAAAAAACCAACCACCAAAAGCAACACCCACACACACTGCATACCACTGAAACTGCAAAAGGAACTGGGAAGGCAGAATGCAATGAACAGATTTAGACTCAGACTGAGGGTTTGAGTAAACATCTTCACTCACACAGAAGATATCAGAGTGGCAATTATAACATTCATCTAGAAAACAGTGCCTTACTATAGATACCATGCATGACTGCTATTACTTAATGCACAGTGGAGAAGCATATAGCTTCCACCCACAGCAGGGCACCTCTGTGCTCTTTTGTACAAATACCTATCAGCCCCCTGTGCCTCAGAGAAGACACAGTTTAAAGAAGAGGTAAGAACAGCTACTCAGACAATGCTATTTTAAGCAGCGTGGTGGTGTTCTTTGCTGATGACCTGTTCTGCTGCTTACGTGAGCCACCTCGTAGACAACACCAGGTCTGTACAGCTATAAATTAAAAAAGAACACTGTAACAAAGTGGACCTGTGTCATTTGTGCTACAAAACAAAAAAAGCGCAACATCTTATTCATTCTTTTGAATATGATTTTTCAGCTGGTGAAAGACACCAAGGGTTCAATAGGGTATTCTTCAAATAACTCTAATGAATGGTTTGAATCACCATGCAAAAGCATATTGCCCTCTCTTGGCTTTATGAAACTCAGCTATAAAGTCTATGGACCAGCTTTCATATGTTCTTTTGTATCATCCAAGCCTTCTCTATAAAAGGAAAAAACAAGGACTGGCATGTCAGAAAATGCAGACACAGATTTAAGTGAGATGCAGTGAGAACTACTCACTGGGGACTTGGAAAAGATCAGCATAGCTCTTGCAACATATAACGTAACTGAGATGGAAAAAACCTCATCTTCCATCCCTGGATGTTTATTGCATATGTTACTGTCCTCTGTACATCCAGCCATCACTGATGCTCGTAGGAATCATATAAGCAGAAAAAGAACAGAACATTCTCAAGAAAGCCTCTGGAAAGAGAAGCGTGATCTCCAGGGTGAGAGTTTGTGTAATTAAGTGTCTGACATCAGATTTCACTCTAGGCAATAACAAAATTCTCACCAACTGCCATGGCAAAGTTTGGGCTGTAGGCTCCCCTCCCGGTACTTTCCATTGGCCTTTCTCCTGGACAATGAGATTAGTGTTACAGAAATAGACTGAAGCTTTAAGAAGCACATAAAGGAAAAGATTTGGTGCTATGTTTTTATTTGTCCTCAACTGTCAAGAGCTTCACTGTTTTTAAGGGTTGGAGGTTGGCATACAGAGAGACAAATTCAGAGTCCTGGTCTGTGTGTCAGTTTGAATCCCACAGCCAGGGTCCTCCCGATGAGAGGCATCAGGAGTTGTTGGAGGCCCTTATTTTTCAGCACCATTATGCACTGTGATATGCTAAGGCACTGATCATGTGCTGTTGTTGCAGTCCAGGGCTTTTCGAGAAAGCAGTAACACCTGATTTTCCTGACATTTTTAAAATACAGTTGGGGGAAAAAGAAAAAAAAAAAAAAAAAAAAAAAAAAAAACCCACCTAGTTTTCCTGACATTTCCAAAATACTGCTGTCCCTGTGTAGGGCAGGGTTGAGATGACAAATCTTACTTTCCTGAGTCAGTGTGTGGCACTGTTTGCGTGAAACCGGACCCACCTTCAGGAACACGGGCTAACTAACTGAGCCATTTTGCCATCCTTGCTTTGAAAAACTAGAGACTGGTAAAACAAAGTAATACTTAGGTTTGGTGTCTCTGAAACTGTTCAGTGAGCCCAAATTCTGTTGCATGCAGTGCCCAGTGGTGCAGCGGGTCAGCCAGGGAAGCGCATGTACAGCTTCCAAGGAAAGGGGCTCAAGGGGCCACTGGAAGCATTCCCCTGCCATCCCCATCTGATGGGTCATTGGACAGCATACTGATGACATTGTTTGAGGTCAGATTTTTTTTCCTTGTTTTTTAAATATAAACAGAAAATATCTATTGTTGTGCAGATTTGCAACTGACATCCTGGCAAAGGGTAGCATCCTAGCCAGAAAACACAGTGCACAGCATGATGAAGCAAGAAAGTACTTTGTAAAGTTTCTTTTTTACTGAAAAGACAGCGATATCCATGCTTTAAAAATATACTAAAAATGTAAACTAAAAGTATATCTTAATGCAGACAATAACATCCAATATTTATCTAAATAGTTTTTAAAACATATGTTTTATAAGGCCATCTAACCTCACAATTTTATATTCGGCTCATTTTTTTACCTGGAACACTTTTTTTTTTTCCACTGTTTAAAGACATTACAAATGTGATAACTACTTCCCTTAACTGGCACTTCCATTTTTATGGGTATCTGAAAGAAGCTATTAAGAAATTTCAAATTAAAAGTATTGGACAAACACATGATTCATGCTGCAATTTTCCATATGCTGACTACTGCCAACTTTACAGTCTGGCTGATGCTGGGAATATCCCAGCTCTACCCTTGCAAATCTCCTCCAAGATCATCAAGAAAACATTTTGTCAGGCTACAGACATCAGCAGGATCCCTGGTGTGCTATGGGTAAGCCCCTAGAATATAAATGCTTAACCAAATCCTACTGTAGCTTACTAGAGTTTGAAGTTTTCAAATTCCCACTGTTCTTGGGTACATTTCCCCCCAGTCAGTTTTAAGAATCAGGCGAAAGAAACTTGAAACCAGCATTAAAAAAAAATACATAGAAATCTCCTACAGGCCAGGTGGAAAGTGAGGACGTGCTGTTCTCCTTACGAGCATTTGATCCTTCACAGAGGCTCTACTTTTACTCCCTGGATAAAGCCAGGGGCTGAGTTTCAAGCTGTAATTGCAAGTCAAGGCAGCCTGGCCTCTCCTGCCACCCAGACCTGGGGGCTGTATGCTGGGAGTTCTGCACATGCAGAGTGTTCCCATCCCTGCACATCTTACAGGCAGCTCAGCAGCTCCTGGCAAGATCCTGCCCAAATCATTTGCAGCTGCAGAGCTCAGCTGACCCTGGCACTCAATGCAAGTGATGATGGAAGCACCTGGAAGCGAGTCAGGACAGCTCTATCACACAGGCACTGCCTGCCCTGGCTGCCTCTTTGTCAAGTTCTCCCCCCAGTAAAGTTTCTGGAACTGACGCTTTTACAGCACTAGAGCCTTACCTCTGTTACCATTTCCACATTTGCTCCCTTCCATGGTAACACCCTTGTAATAATTTCCCACTTAAAAACGTATATACCATATACAAGACTAAGACCTACCTGTTGCAAAACTCATTTAGAGTGATTTGGTAAAATTTAGAGGATGGAACTTGATTTCCCTATTAGATCATCAGTATATACTGCAAAGGACTTGCAACAGACAGCGCTGAAGAGCATCTTCAAGTGCTTTCACAAATCAAACAGCATTCATTTTGTCTATACATCTCATCTGAAACTGTATGCGTTTGCACAGTTTTGTATGCATTTGGCAAGCAGGAAGGTTGCAATATTATGGTTATGACCTAAAACGATTGGACATTTGATGCTTCATGATTGCACTTAAGTCAGCCAGTGCCTGGGAAATCAGACTCTGAACACTGCTTTTTATGACAGGAAAACACATGCTGCAGAGTACTGTGGAAAGGCAGACACATGCACAGAAAAGAGCAGAAAAGCAGGGTAGGTTAAAGAGAAAACCCACATGATTCCTAAATCCAAATTCCTTGGACATGATGCCCTTCAGCTGGACACTGCTGAGAAGGACCACATGGCCTTTTCAACAAGCTGAAGGCTGGAGAAAGTCATTTCAGTTTCAGCTTCGTGTACTGGGAGTAATTTGCACAGTTCACTGATAGGTGGCAACAGTATACAGAGATAAAACACATGTGCAGACAGCTTATTAAAGTGAAAAATAGCCTGGGTTAGTGGAGACGTGGACACGAAAATACCACATACTCAGATTTATGGTTGCTTCATTTTTTTGAAGAAATGTGGCTAAGTCCTTCCTTATCCCATCTCATGTACTGGCCACACTCAAAAATCCGGTTTTCCTTTAAAAAACTAAAAATCTGCAGAACAGATTGACATAACAGAAAGGACAGACACCCCGCTGCCAGTGCCGCAGGGATGGGCGCCCTTCCGGACGGTTGTCGTTGCGGCCGGCTAAAAGCTTTCCAAGAAGACATTAGCAAGGGCAAGTGTAGAAGGGAAAAGAAAGAGGTAGAGGGGGAAAAACAAAGAGGCTAAAAATGAATGGAAAGGGGAAAACAGGGAAAGAATA
>NW_009916293.1:0-28655 GCF_000696875.1 Nestor notabilis | reverse complement strand
GTGCCGGTGGCGGGGCTGGAGGTGTACGGACATCCCCGTGTTCCGCAGATACGTTTCTAGGGGCTGAGAGAAAAAGGGTGTGGGTAAAAGGACAGTGGAAAAGGAATGGAAAAGAGTCAGATTCCCGCCCCTCGTTCCGAGTTTATACCAAGTGTCCTTAGGAGCTCAGGTGCCAGGCTTTGAGGTTGCCAAGAGCTGCTTCCTAAGCCTAGGAATTTTTGTCACGTAGAAGCTGTAGGTAGCCCTTGGAAGCGAGGTGAAGTTGTGTTTCCACCTATAAAGGTTATCCTGGTCACCAGTGCCCTCAAAAGGGTGTCATCAGTTGCACAACTGAACTCCTGGTCCCTCCAGGATCATTTAGAGTCCCTATGTATTTCTCTCTTTTTATTCCCTTTGTTAGCCAATTTAGTGCAAGGCTTGAGCTCCACAGACTCGGCTGTCAAGGAAAAAGCCATTGCTGAAGCAGAGAAAAGGCTCCGTGATGAAGAAACTAGCAAGGAGGAGAAAGGCAAAACTACAGTGAACAGGACAATCATCAATACAGGAGCTTCTGTAAGGAATTTATTCCCTTCGAGGTCAAACCTGTATGCAGTTTAGGGCTCTTAAATGACTCTAATCCACATTCCTTGCCCAGGAGAAAAAAATCTGAACAATACTTACAAGCATGTTCTGAATGCGACTTTGTTTTTTCTACTAGTTGTGTAATTGGAAGGTATTTGATGTTGTGTTGTCTTTGTTTTAAGACTGCTAATAGCACAGAATACTTCTGTGGGATTTATCCAAGTTGAATGCAAGCACGGAGGTACCATACTTGTAGCTTTCCCTGTGCTTCAGGAACTTGAGCAAAACTAGTTGAAGACACAAGAGTCCCTTCGTTAATTTCATTAGGCTTTGATTCCTGCAGAAGGATTTGGGTTTCAGTGATTTGCCTCATTAAAGATACAGGAAGCTTTCCAGTAACACAAAAACTATTGAATCCTTGTCTTTTATTCAAGTGACCATTTCATATTCCCTGTATGCATCAATCTGGATATTTCAGACACCCTGTAGCTTTGAATAATTTAACCGAGTGTTCCTTTGCTGCTATGGGTTGTACTAAAATGTCTGTGTACATGCATGTGCTGTGTTTCTCTCTTTTTAGGACATGGCAAATGCAGAGGCAGTGAATGCAGGTAGGACAGTGCTCCCTCTGCTTCTTAGTGTCTTTTCAATCTGTTTTAGCAGAGGTGGAGTAAGGATTGCTGTTTCTTCATGCAACACCTGATTCTACTCCTGCCAAAGTCAAAGCTAACTTTTCTAGTAACTTCAATCAAAATTCAGTCAGATTTGGGAACATTTTGAAGGATCTTACAAATATGGCTGTACTTGTTCAGAGGTAGAAGGCTTGTTGGTGTAGTTACTGTATTCCAGTGTCTCATCTAAAAAGTTAGTATTTCGAATTTAAAAGGAAACAAGTCTGTCTCTAGAGGTTAGATATTTCGAGGCAGGTATGCAGATCCTCAGTAGTAGCATGGTCTTTCTATGTAATAGCTTGTCATTTGTGTTCCACTTCAATTGTTAAAATGTCCCCTTAATATTTTCTTTGTAGCAAAATAACTCAGAAATACCTTAGAAATTACTTTTTTATCTACAAATTGATTTTAATGATTTTTTTTTTTATTTTAATTTAAAAAAAAACACCACCACCAACTGACAACAACCAAAACTAAACCACCACCAACTCTCCTGGTTCAAAGATGGCTTTCTGGCAATGCTGGAAAAGGATGCAAAAGAACGTGCTAAACGAAGGAAGAGAAATGAACACTTAGCAAATGGTAATTGCTAAAGGTTTTTCTAGCTAATGAATTCAAAGACTATTTAGCAAGAACTGAGCTGGTTGAAGAGGCTGAGGAGCTACTCGGTTATTGCCATTCTCATGCAGACTGAGTCAGTTCTTTGGTTATCTGAGACCAGCCTTCTCCACAGAACTGACTAGCAGGATATAACAGGGTTATATACTTCACAGAGTTGTTGCAACCTGTACTTCTCCATGCTATCCACTTTATGGTATGAGTTTGGGATGGGGGGAGCATTTCAGAGTTGGGCTGGGCAAAGGCAAGTGCTCAGTTTTCTCTCTGAAAGAGGATTTGAGATCATGCGCACTGAATAGCTCAGAAGTACCTTGCAAATAATGGCTGATGAAGACAGCTGAAGTGGAGCTGGACTGGAATTTTTATGATTATTCCAGCAGGAGAATATGGCTTCTGTTTCCTCAACCATCTTTTGGGGAAATAAAACTCAAATGGTATTTTGAATGCATGTTGTTTTGCAGCTCTGAAAGAGAAAGGAAACGATGCTTTCAGGAAAGGAGACTATGTCATAGCCATCCAGAGATACACTGAAGGTCTGGAAAAACTGAAAGATAAGCAGGAGCTTTACACAAACAGAGCACAGGTCAGCGTGCGGAAATGAGCTACCACTATACTGCTTTTAATCTGTTTACAAACTTAATGAAAGAGTTGCAGGAAGCTTATCGTTAGAGGTGTAAACTCTTCCTTCTTGATCAATGTGTCTGAATTCCTTGGATGCTTTAGTTCTGCTGTGGCTAGTCCCTCCTGATGGAGTGTTTGTGTATTCCCCCTCTTGGATGTGGCACAGGTGAACCCCAGCTCCTCAAGAATAAGTGGGAGAAAGAATTAATTTTAGTTCATAGTTTTATTTAAATGCACAGATTTTTTTTAATATATCTTTTTAGGGATTACTTTTATAACTGTAGAATTTTGTGCTTTGCATTCTCACTTTGCCTTGTGTAATCCATATGTGTGTGTTGCATTTTGATTTATTAAATTTATTCTAAATTACAAACTCCAAGTAGGTAGAAGACAAGTGAAGAAACAGTGGGTATTTATCCTGCAAAATCAATGGCTAGACAAATAGCAGTCTAAAGTTGGGGTTTTTTTCCTTGATTAGCTAAAGTTTATACAATAGTTAGTAGAAGTTGTTTGAAATACTCTAATTATTCTGCCTGTACTCTCTTGGTTTTATTTCAGGCCTACCTGAAGATGCATGAGTATGAAAAAGCCATTGGTGACTGTGAATGGGCATTAAAGGTAATTTCAGGATTGTAGCTTTTTTGATTATGTCAAATGCTCCTGGAAGATGGGTTTGTGTGTAACTGATAATACAACAAGAGACAACTTGCTAATGGAAGTGAAAGCATGTGTTGGTGTTGCACGGATTCCTGCATCCTGAATCAACTTGAGCAGCATAAAGCAGTTAGTATTTCAGTGCTGCCGTCGTGCAGCAGCTTTTCTAGCTCTTAAGAGCATTTAATAAGTGATAATAAGCTATTAACTGCACTTATTGGCCCTCAATATCCTGCTTATCCTCCTAAATAGGGAAAAGGGATGCTAAGCTCACAAAGAAAAGGTCTGGTGGGAAAAGTGAAGATGCTGTATAAAATGCCAAAGAGCTGAATCTGAATTCAGTTGTGTTACATCAGCGATGCCCATGACTACAACACAATTAACAGATTATTCATAATATTGGCAGCATCATTTCAAGAAATCAACATTTATCACAGGGAAGTGAACTGGAAAAGATGACTTAGCTTTTAATTCATGGCAAAACTAATCAAAAAACATAGAAATTCTGTTGTTCTAGAAGTTCTGCGATTATACACTTGTTGATGCAGGCCTTAGCATTACCTAACTGCATGGAGGTCTGCCTGTATTGCCTGAAGTGCAGGTTTCTGGGAAGGATACTAGCACCAGACACTTTCCTTCTTTAACCAAACTAAAGCCTGTGTTCCTTGCACTGAGAAAGAAAGTTGGTACCTGGAGATATTATTTTAGCATATAATCTTTAGGTGCCTCTAGCAGATGGTACGAACACTCTGTTCTGGGCTTATAGTTATTTTGGGCAGCTATACCTATGAATTAGAAGGCTGGGAAATATTAAAAGGTTAAAATTTCTAAGTACATAATTAATAATTCCTTTTTTAACACAGTGCAATGGAAAATGTATTAAAGCCTATTTTCTAATGGGGAAAGCTCACGTATCACTTAAACACTACAGTGAGGTAAGTTGACTAAATCTTGTGGCCATGGGATCATGTTTAGTTCTGCTTTTGATGTGGTGGTGTGGGTAAGAGGGAGAAATTTGTGATCTTAAGAACTGTTCAAATGAAAGTATCCTGAGCCTTTAGACTTGAGAGAAACCTTCTGTGCTTTGCAAAGACTGATAATTCTTAAATCAAGTCTTCTTTCCTCAACTTAGTAAAGTTGCCTGTGTTCTTTGCTTTAGTGCACACACAATTTAGGAAGACACTTCTATGTAGCCATGTCAATTCTTACTCTAATCAACCTCAAAAGAATGAGAGAATTTTCTATTCAGTATACACGGTTTTTAAGATTTAAATCTGCATTTCACGCTAATGGAATTTCAAAGCTAATAGAAGCTTGAATACCATTAAAATAATGGAACATCCTGTTAACAAATACTTAAGCTTGAAATAAGCTGCCAGATATTTTAGTACAGCCCTGACCCTTCATCTTCAAAAATCATAAAGAGGAGAGCAGGCAAGCTCAGAAGTATTTCTGATCCTGTCAGAAACAACTTCACTAGAAATAACCCTTGAGCATGGACAATAGAAATTTACATGAAATCCACATTGAAAAGTTCTCGGCAGCTTGAGCAGTGAAGAAGGTTCTTTCCTGTTGCAAGCTTGGTGATCAGTTTAAATCCAAGCATAAGCTGAGGATACACGAAATGTGCAAACAGAAGGTAAAGATACGAGATGCACATCTGATCCCTGCTGATAGTTACAATTCCTTCAGTTCTAATCCTATGCCTTATTTTCTGTTTTCTCACTGTAACCTTGCTTTTTTGTTCCTACTGGTACATTATTAGGTTTGTTCTTGAAATTTTCCTTTTAATTAGAAATAGCAGGCAGATGTAGGGACTGAATAATAGTCGAATTACACTTCTAATAGTGAAGTTTTAACTTGTGTGTCTTCGTAAGATTTATTTTCCACACTTAAGTACTGTGGCCCATTTCTTTTCTCTGTTAAGGCCAGGCAGTGTTATGAGAAGATCTTACAAATCGATCCCCAAAAGGAAAGCTTATTTAAAGGTAAGAAATAGAAATGTTCACCCTGTCATCCCTTTTTTTCTGATCAAGACAGAACCTAATCAAAACCTCTTCAGAACTTTGGATGGAGTCTCTTCTTGCAGCTTTTGTTTCTGATTGTTCCCTTTTTAATCTGTGTTTCACTGAGCAGAGCAGTGGGTCATTCTGTACATGTGTATGTAGAAGGTATCTCTCTCTCTCTGTTAAGGAATCAGCTTCACTCGCTACCTGAAAGTTGGCCATATGAAACCATTTAACTGCCATGCTTTGTTGTCTTTTGATTTCCAAGATTGTATGAATGAGGTAGACTTGGAGGAAAAAAGAGTGAAAGATGAAGAGAGAGCAATGAAGGAAGTTCAGTCTGGAAAGCTTGCTGCTCTGTCCATAAAAGAACTGCTGCAGGGACTTCATAAACCTGACCAGAATATCCTCTACTATACAGGAGGAATCAAACTTTTAGCAGGAACCATGAAAGACTGTAAGTATTTGATATAAAGGTGGTTGTTCATGGAAGCTGTAATCCAAGCAGATGAATACAAGTGGATTAGTTTTTAAAGGAACAGAGAAAAACTATTCCTGTATTTAAGAAATAAAATCAGCAATGTTTGGTATTTCAAAATTTATGGGTAGTAGATATTTACATCTATTTTACGGAAGTAGACTGATGTTGTAGCTGAGCTGTTAAGACTTCTTATGGATTTGGGTCTCTTAAGAGCTGTTTCATTTGTTTAGAAATATTTGCAATTCTCTGTTAAAACATATTAATTTGCAAAGCCAGCTCATGTTTCAGTCTTCCTAAAAAGCCTTTAACTTAAAGTCAGTTGTCCTTTACAGCACCAGGCATGAATTAGAGCACTCTTCAGCTTCAAAGCTGCTTCTACTTCAAGTAGCATTCTTGGAGTTTTTCCCCTCTTTTGCTGACATTCTTTCCCCAAAGCTGTTGATCCAGTGACCTTTTCTTTTAACACTGTGTTATAGAAGAGCAGGAGTCTGCGTTCACAATGATCTATCAGCCAGATGGATCACAGACCTGATTTATCTCTGACTTTTTCAGGCACTGAGCAAACTTTATTTAGAACAAACAATGGATTCAGTATCCTCGGAGACAACGAGATTATAAGACGGTAAGAGCTCTCCAAAGGAAAACAGTAGGGTGTTACAGCATGAGGAAATGAAAATACTGTTTTCAAGAAACACTATCACCTCTTGAAATGCAGATGAAATGACCAGAAGATAATGTAATGGCAGATTTTAATGTCTGAATGCACTGACTTGTATCTGATTCTTAATACAAACAGTGCTTTCTCAGATGCAGTGAACAGAATTAATGAGTTTCTGCTTCTGTCTCCTGTTTTTGTACAGTTCTCCCATCTCCTAGTGAGAGCAGGTTTGATTAAAAAACAACTCCAACTTAATAGAGAAGAAATCTGAAAGCACTTAGTTGCTCTAAGTTGCTGGATGTATATTTGAGTCAGGTTCAGGTAGATAACAGAAACAAGTAAGAAGACGCAATTAGAAGATTTTGCATAACTAAGCAGGTTCAGAATAGCACGATTGGTTTAATAGGGCAGGAGAGCTATTCTTTAAGGTTCTCATGGAACTGCAACACAGAGACTTCTTTACGGTTCATCAATATTTTGGGTGCCGAACTGAATTTCTCACCCATATGGTGCTGTATAATGCTCATATAGGGTCTGTGTGTGTTGAGGGTGGAGTAGACCTAGCAGACAATAAATCTTCTCTCAGGGGAAGTCCTCTGGAAAACCATACTCCTAAAAACGGTTAACCAAGGAGCTGGGTTTAGAGCTTATGAGTTTAAGTGGTTTTGTGGCAGATCCTCGTCTCTCTGAGGCTCTGCCAAAGACCTAATTGTTTGATGTGTTCTTTTTATGAGCCACCATTTCTAATTTAGGGGCTTCTGTGCCGAGAGAAAAAACGCTGCTGGGGTGGATCTGTCTGTTTCTCTTCTGTTCCTTTGGCAAGCTGTCTGCACTGGGAATGGTAAAAATATATAATCAACATTAATCATTGTTAATGTACTGTTAATAAGGCACTTAACTGTGTCTAAAATTGATGTTTGGCATGAACATCACTTTCTCAGAGCACTTGGGTCTAGACCTTATTGTAAACTAAGTTTTACAGGTCAATAGCAAGTGCTGGCATATACTGCTAGCAGCAACCACAATTTTGGCAGTTCTGTGCATCATGAGATGAAATTTCCAGTCTATTTCTATAAGCATTTTAAAACTACTAAAGGGGTGGAAATTAAATTCCCTGTGATTATTACTGCTTTTAAGTTAATATCACTTGTATAATTTTGTTTTTAACCAGTTACACTAGCAAAAAGCAGAGTTTTATAGAATCACCATTAGAGAAGGCAAATACCTTTGGCATTCACAATCAGGAGTCGCTGGGGTGGTAGCCCTTGTTTCTAGGGAGTATATATGTAGATGAGAAATGGGCTGGGGTGGTAGTAGGTGGTAAAGTGGTGCAAAGTGCCACACAAGGCAAACACAGAATGCTTAATGTCATGGCATCCAGCTGATTCCCAAGTGAATATTAATGCTGCAAGCTAAGGGGAAACCCTACATTAGTGGACAAAATAAAGACATTAAACCTGTTAAATCAGCACCTAGGAAAAAAATAAATAACGGCGATGCCATTGTGTATGACACTGCTCTTGAATCTTATTTTTCGTTGTTTTTTTTTATTCAGAAGAAAATCAGCGTCTTCTATTGACTCACCCTGATGTGAGTGCACAGCTGCCAAAACTGCTTTCTTGTGGGGTATCGGAGATCCAAAAGGAGACATTGGCACTAATTTCTCTTTACTCAGAGAATGAGAATGGGAGGAGACTGCTGCTCAGGCACCTGGATCTAACCAAGTAATAAAGTCTGCTATACCTCAAACAAGTTTCCTTAATGCCTGGGTTCACAGATGTTCAGAACTCATTCCCCCAGCATCATGGGGACAGGCTTTCTGAATGAACATGATGACACTGAGATCTCTGTCCTTGAGGGATAGGCTGAGCTAAGCAGATGTAAAAGTTAGGGGTGTGGGGAAAACTTTAGTAAACTTTGTATCTGAAGGTGTCTGCAAAACTAGATAGAAAGGGCTTATTCTAGAGGCTCTTCGTATAATTCTGAAGCATAGTTTTTTAAACCAGTAAGTGCGTGTTTGTCTGTAGTCAGAAGCTTACACTGTTGCCTCTTAAGAGTTTGTGGTTTCATGCTGCGACTCTTCTCATTTGGTATGATTATTCACTGTTGCCATGACTCAGAATGGAGAAAGAAACAACAGTCTGTTATCTTTATCTTACTATCCTGGTATTTCCTTTTAGAGTTAAGCAGAGGCAAAATCTTAATGTATTGGTTTGGATTTCATGGTTTGAAGGAATGGATGAACAGAAAAGATTCTTCAACAGTTGTGCACACTTCACTATGTAAATACAACATTAATCCAGAGACATTTTCCCTTGGGAGGAGAAGTTTAAAAAATGAGCCACATCTAAGAGGATGCTTAATAAAAGGGCAGATAATATTACTGTGGCTTGAAATATCAGGGGCCAGATAAATCTCCTGTGAACTTCTGAAAGAGATCCTGTGCCTGATTGCTTTGAAAGAGTTAGGATGTTCAGAAGGTAAAGTTGCAGATACTGAGCTTCTTGGCAGTTGTGCTTGTCAACATAAAGAGATGAGACTTACAGGTTCTCTTACAGAATTACAAAATTAGAGAAGAGTGGCAGAGAATTTCAGCTCAGTAGAGGAGCATGTGGAAATACTGTGAGAGAATCTAGTGCTGACATACTGTTCTAATGGCTGTTAGGTAACTGAGTGTGTTTGGAGAGCTTAGTATATCTAGATTGGTGAAAACTCTGCTGAACTAAAAGGAGCTTAAGATCATAAACTGTGTTGGTGCACTTAAACTACAATTTTGGTCTTTAATAACTAAACTGAAGCTGATATACTTTTTTTTTGGCTTTTTAATTACAGATGGCTGCAGATTTTGATGATGTTTGTCAACAGCACTGATGCCAGGGCTAGCAGTGCCATGAGCGTATTGTCTGATTTAACTGAAGAGGAAAGGTAACTTATATTTCCTCATTCATTTGTAAATAGTTGTACTTCAAAATTTACTGAATGAGCTAGTGACACAGGCTGTTGGCCGCCTTTGCCATGAGGTTACGTTGTTGACTGATGTTTACCTTGGTTTTATGTTGCTGTTGTGTTGACTTTGTCTGTGATTTTTGCCTAAAGCTTCAAGTGTCCAAATATGGCTTTCTTTATCCCTCAACAGGTTCAAAACCCAGTGTCGTGTCATGCTTTCCACAGCTGTTTTACCTTTATTCACCCAGTTGCTGGTATGAAAGATCTCAGTCTCCACATTTCTGGTTTACTTTTGTGTAACGTGTCTTACGACCACTCTTGCGGTTTTTACAGCCAGTTGCTCCTAGACAGAACCTCTCAGTGGCAGAACTATGGTAGTTACTGTGCCTCTAGTTCTGTAGGCATAACAAATCCAGTTCTGTCATACGTTTTCCTTGGGAACGTTTTCTCAAGCTCCAGTACTTGGTGCTTGGGTTCTAGATGTTACTCTTTTTATTTTCAGTAAAAACTCTAGACTTGATTGCAGATTCCCAGCAGTAAATCTATCAGGCCAGGATTTCATCCTCAGCTTGGAGTTAGGCTCTTAATGTGACTTCAGTCTACTGCCACCAACTGGTTGTATTTTGGATAGTGACTTTTTCTGTTTCGTTCTAATCTGAGAGATCAGGGTGAAGAGATAACATTAGGTCACAAGGTGTAGATGTTTAGTGGTTCAGATCCCTTTCCTGGTTAATATTTATTTAAACTGCAAACTTACAATACTGTTGGTACGGAAACCTGTCCTTAAGAAGATGGAAGGTGATAGGGAAGATTTGTTCTGTAGCAGAACAGCAAATAGAACTGAAAAGTAAAACACTTCCACTTCTCCAAATGAGCACTGAGACAATGCAATAACATAGTATTTTTACACTGCTTATTGCTCTTCCCTTTGGAATGTGCCTTACTGGATTTACAGCTGCAGCAGAGGCTGTTCCATTCTGTGAGCCAAGTGGTAGTAGGCAATATTCACAGTCTGACCTTAGGGACCAGAGAATCTAGTCACTTTTTCCCAAGATTCTTAAAACTTCATCGGGAGATTCATTGTGAATATGAGAGTGATTTCCAAACTTTGGAATTAACATAGGTAAGAGAGATTCTGGAATCCCATTTTCCATTGCCAGAGGGATAGGGGCACATATTTGTTGTTTCCTCGTCATTTGTTCTTAACTTGGTATTCCACTTTTCTGTTTTCAGACCTCTATCAAGCTGGTGAACCAGGCAGCCCTTGCCTGTTGCATTGGCATCATGGGGAATTTGTGTGCAGATGTAGTCATTCGAATGCAGATGGCTGAGTGTAAAGAGTGCTGGCAAGCATGCTTAAAGCTTGTGGTAAAGAAACTTTATGGCTTCCTAGAATAGTGTTATCAGCCTTATCTCTTGTGGAAATGGTACTTCTGTGATCGTGTTTGTCTTCCTCCCCTAATAGCTCTGAACCCTTGGCTGAGATCTTTCAAATCTGGTAGTTGGATAAAGGTCTCAAAGTGGTCCATTGTTCGCAGAAGTTGTGGATGAGTAGATGGGTGGAGGGGAGAAAGTGATCCCTTATTGTGAGCGGCCCCTTTTAGGGTAAGGATGCAGTATGAACTCAGTTCTCTGAAACTGAAGAATTCAGAAGGTGGGAAAGGACCTTGTTAACTGCTTAAACATCACGAGTTTGGAGTGTGCAGTTTTAAATACCAAAGTGAAACAAGCACAAGAATGGATCTGTAACAAAAGGCTGTTATTAGCTCTGGTGCTCACAGGGCTTTTTCTTCCGAATGCTCCCTCAGTCCTCCCCTGATGCATCATGCACGTAAGCACACAGAAGACTGAGGAAATGTATATTTTGATCCTCTGAATTGATTGTACTCTTCTCTCCTTTGTACACAGGATGAATGCTTTGATGTCAGCACACCCAAATACCAGGAATGTTTATTTGCAGTTCTGGGCCTCATGATGAACTTACTGCTTGAATCAAATGTGATTATCCAGGTATACAAGATCTGTGAATATTCTTTAGGCTGCCAGCCTTGGATTTTGCTGGTGTTCAGTTAATTTTTGATTTTTATTGGTATTTAAGGTTATCATTAAGGGTAGTGGACAAGTAAGCTAAAAAGTGAGAAAATGTACAAAATTTCTCCCCTTCCCCTCCCAGGTATGAGAAAAATACAGTGTAAAGCACATACCTTTCCATAGTAGTGTAAATGTTTTGTTTGGCATCAGTCTCCAATTACACAATATATGTACATGCTTGGCACATTCCAAAATTATTTAAAACTAAGGATTCCATCAAGAAGGAAGAAATTTTTAAGTTACAGGTGGATGCTGAAGTGTTAGTAACTTACTGCTATACGAGCTCTGATCTCCACTGGATTCTTCGTTATAAAGTACTTTATTAACCAGTTTCTGCTCTAACACTTCCCAGCAATCACCTAGAGCTGAATTTTTCACACTGTTTTTTCAGGACATTGCTGTGGACATAAGTGGCAGGTGCATGTCTCTCCTCAGACATAAGGACGGAAGGATTTTGACAGTAAGTGGGATATCTATGGACTAACAAAAGCTTGTATTAGCTGACCTGACCTGACCTGACCACTTCAGTGCAAACTCCTGCCCTGCTTTGAAGCCTAAAACAATAATTATTAGTAGTAAAGAAGTAATACACCACTTATATTTTTTAGTTTTTTATATGGTTTGATGCAAAAGGTTCTCAATGTTCTCTCGAAATCCACATAATAGAAGCTCTTACAGATAATTTCATCCTTAGGATGGTTTTCAATATAAACCCTCTTAAGAACAAATAATAAATCTAGAAGCAAAGGAGCAAGAACAATTTGGGTGTTCAGCAGCTGTTTAATTTCACAATTCTTGTATGTGAATCATACTTAGGAGATTGTACTCCTGTTAACGGTGTGTCACTCCCACAGACAGCAGTTATTCAAGGCAAATAGGTAGGAGCAGATGGGAACTTGGAGGCCGTTCACCTCTCTGAATTCACATGAATTGTTCTGATCTGCTTTACTTGCCTCAATACCAGCAGTGCTGGGCTGGTTTCTACTAGGATTTTGTTAAATAGATAAACTTACAAGGGGTTGCTCTGATCTCAGCTTGGTCTCATCTCTCTCTACACTGAGTCTTTAAAAGCTGTGCTGAGTTCAGTTTCCAGTAAACAATGAAAAAGCCATGGCCTGAAGATGTTCTTTGTTATACAGCTGTAAATGTCTCTTTTATGACTTTAATTACTTTGGGTTTATTCTGTGAAACCAAGATAATTTGAAAACTCCTGCAAGTTGTCTGGACAAATAAACTTTGTGGGTTTTTTCCTTCTCTCATATTGTTTTCTAATTAAGAGAGCCATTGGAGTGCTAAGTCGCATCCTGCCAGCGTCCTCCTCGGCGGTAGAAGAAGTAGTGAAAGGAGGAGTGGTGAAGAAAATGATCAAATTCTTGAAAGTAAATTAATTTCACAAAATTCACTTTGTTTCTGCTTGTATTATCCCTTAAGAAAGCCATAGCTGCCCCTGTGTTTAGCCTCTTTTCCCTATGAGAAAGACCTGTGCAGACACTGGCTGCATTTGTCTGCATCTGTGTTGTCCATTGTAACAATGCTCTCAAGTTTAGTTTTAAGCTAGGTAGCCAGTTTTGGAGACTAGACTGCCTTCTGTAGTCTGGTCTGTAGCTCAGATTTTCCAGTTGTTGCCATATGAGCGAGATGCCTGTGCACAGGTCTGCTTGCAGACACATGCAAATTCAAGAATCCAATACTGGCAGGCCCAGCTGGAGGACTGAAGCTTAAAATTGGTGTGATCTAATTTGGACCACTGAAAAGCAATGGAGCCCATTCCACTGATCTTCTGTGAGTGCTGAACCAAGCTTGGGAGGAGGAAAGAGATGGTTCTTGTGTCATTGTCAGCCTGTGTTCATCTTGAGATACATACTCTGCAAAGGTCTTAATTTGGTATTTGGGCTTAGGCATAAGGAACAGCTATCTTTGTAACCTTTAGTAAGTTGGGGTATGAACTGTGTGTTTGTTCATGTGTGCTTTAAACAAATCTAGACTGGAGGACAGATGACATCCAATTATTGTATAAAGACCCTTTCCATCTGCACCAGAAGTAATAGACAAGCCCAAGAAGATCTCGTGAAGTCAGATAAAGGTAAGTGGCTAAGTAGGGACTGGATGCAGAGATGTAATATTAGTATATTGTCCAATTACTTTCTTCTCTTCTAGAATGGAACTGAACACCGGGGTTTAGTCTTGCAAGACTTTAGCCAAGTTATCTGAGTAATGTGGCACCTGACCTCCTGAAACAGTGCTTAATGAGCCTTAAGCTCTATGTGTGGGTGGAAATGGGCATATCACATAATGAGTCTGAGTTAGAGAAACTGTGCTTTACTTGAATGAAATGGCTTGGTACCCTTTGTCAGGGCCAGAAGTATATAGATTTTGAAAGAAAATGCTTGTAAAATGTAACTGAATTGGGTTATATTTCCCGAAGTTAGTGGCTAAAATAAAAAACTTCATTTAAACACGTGATTTCCAGCGGTTGAGGCTGCTTATAGTTTCCTTCAATTTACATGTGGATATTTAGCCAGGTATTGAAAGGAAATGGAGTGACAATATCAGGCCAGGTGTCTTAGAGTATTTTTGAGCATATTCACTCTAGTCATGCGGTGTAACACTACTTGGATTGCTTTACAATGCAGGTTCAATTAATGCTAATGTAACTACAACAGAGAATACTTAAGTTTTATCTAAATGGTTGAACCTGTCAAGAAACTGTCAGCTCATGTAGTTCAACTTGAACCCTAAGGATTTCCACTCATTAAAAGCCTCTCAGAGCATCATCTTCCTATTGTACACCACATATTAGTTTCACTGTCATCTGTAGATGAAGCTTTCATTTCCACAAATTAGCAATAACACTTCACTCTAATTCTTTCTGCCAAAACTCTGGGTATTTAATCCTTTGAGAAGACACAATTTCTTATTTTTTTCATCTCTGTTTGCCAACCCAGACTTTGCCCTGTTGCTAGGAGCCTGATGGAATTGAGCTATAGTCCCATGACATAAGACTGCATTCCAGATGGGTCGCTTAGTTCAGTTTATTCACCAGCCACTGCTGCCATCTGGAGCAGCAGTGCCTTTTCAGAAGATGATAGTGCAGAAAAAGGTGGGATGTGATCTGGAAGAACAGATGGGACCATGCAAGAAAACCAAAGCAAACTTACGTAACCAGCAAGGAGACTTCATGCATGTGAAAGCCATGGCTGTAATTTATTTAGGAAGTGGTCTTCCTAAATGTTCCTAGGTTCTATGGCCTGAGATGTTGCTGCTGCTTATAGATGCCAGCAAGAGCTATGCTATTCTGTGCCAGGAGTATAGACAAAATACTCTACTGCTGTATATCAGTATAGGTTGCAGAAGTAGGTAAGTTGAGCTGCTTATGAAAGTCTCTTGCTCCTCCAGGTTTTCCAGAAAAACACCCAACACAGAACAGTGCTGACTCCCTAGGAATTTAGATAAAGACAGGAGAAAATATCAGTGCTACTCGAACAAACCTGCGTGCATTCTGTACAATTAACCTCTCTTTCTCCCAGGGTTCAGTGTGCTGATGAAGCTCTTGGACTCAGAGAATGAAATGATCGTGGGAAATGCTGCATTCTGCCTTGGCCAGTGCCTTGTAGTTCCTGGAGCAGCGACATCCTTGCTGAATTCCAATGTTGTGATGATCTTGTTGAAACATGCTGGTGGCGATGCTAGAAGAACTTCAGTACAGGAGAATGCAGCAATTGCTCTGGGGAAGCTTTGTGTTGCTGAACCAAGGTACTGTAAAAAAGACTGTTGTTCTTCTACACCATCTGTTTGTTAGCAGATGATAATTCTTGACCTGTATAAGTCGATCCTATTTGTAGAGCAAGCAGATACAGGGCAAATGATTAGTTTACATAAATACTCCATGAAATCTATTACCCTTCCTCCAACTAGAATTGCCACTTGCAGTACTGTCCCCACAGTTCTGCATTAGGGTTCCTGTGTTGCTCCTGTTCCACCCTAACATGTTTCAAGGAGAATTGCTTTCTGGTGTTACCTGTGCTGGAAGTATGGAAGGAGGAGGAGTAATGTTGTATGTTTGTAGAGGTCAGAGCAATAACAAGAGCAAAACAAAAGTATAAATGTCAGCAAAGAATGTCTGCTGCTGCCAGCCAAGAGTATGCCAAGCTCTAGCTAGCTGCAAACTGTCAGCTGGATCCTGAACTGCATTCCAGACAGAGGAACTAAGCTCAACTTGTTAATATACATCCTCAACTGTTGCAGAAAGGAAGGGGTAATGCTCTAGTTTCCAAAAGTTTCAACACCTTGCTTCTGCTGGAGATCACAAATGAGCAATAGAGAAATTATCTGCTCTGTGAGTCACAAGGCACTCCAGAGGTACAAAAGGGAAATACCTTATTTTCTTAGGTTTTTGGTTTGTTTGTTTGGTTGTTTTTTTAATTTGCAATGCCATCAATTTGGACAATTGTCAAGTATTAGTACTTTTATTTTCCTTTTTGTAGGGAACAGTGATCTAGAAACCTTGCCGTGCTACTTCAGGATTAATTTATGGAAGGCAGCATTTAACATCCTTGACAGTTTGGGCATGGGGTGTATAGCAGAACACTGGAAGCTTAAAGCTTTGATTGTTAGTTTTCTTAGATTCCCCCAGCAACCTTTCTGTTGTCTTTTCAGGCATATTTTTCAACTGCGGAAACTCAATGGTTTGGCCATCCTGAACTCCTCTATGAAATACGTGCATAGCATCTGAAGTTTTCAAGAGAGCTTCAAAATGTGCTGTTAATATCACTTGCTGTTGAGTATTGTAGTTATCTCTCTAATAAAGCTAATTCAAAGTGCATCAACTTTTTAGTCCCTTTTTAAAGTGATCCTCCATAGAAGCCAGTCAAACAGTATCAATGTAAGTGTCAGGAGAAAGAAGTTAGTTTATTATCTAGGCCAGCAACTAAAATAACAGCTTGCAATAAGCTTATCTTTGATTTAATAAATAATGTTGCCCATTCTTACAGGTGAGTTCCTTGCTGGTTAATCATTGGCCAATGCCTCGTCTAGTCTGCTTTACAGTTTGGGTCCAGTACCCAGTGTATTAGAAGAAAATAGACATAAATTGTGAGTTGTGACTTTGAAGAATCCTTTCTTTCCCCCATATGCTGTTACGGTGGCTAGGTTATGATTCAGTGTCACACATGCAGTATCACCTCACACTTTGCTTACACCTTAAACCTCATACTTACCTGCTTAACTGTGTTAGTCTTAATTTCACTAAGTGATCAATCTTAGTGATAACTAATGACAATGAGGTTTGTGTATGAATTATGGGCTGTTTATTTTAGTAGCATTACACCTGCTATCTTTGTTAATTTAATGGTATCCCTTTGTCCTTTACTGTTGTGTGGAGTTTCCTGATCTTAAGTACTTTCTCATGGCTCCTTGTGTTCATCTCTGATCTTCTCTATAGCTAAAGTACTGCTGGTGGAAGTCTGTCAAATTTAATGAATAGCCTCTTCACAAATAGACAGATGCACATAGACACAAACCTATACTAAAATCTTGGAGAACTTAGGTTGGACAGGGACTTTGGCCTTGGTTTTAAACACAGGAAACAAAGAATATATTACATTTATATGGAAGGGAACAGGCCAGTCATGTTTGACTTTAAAATGTTTTTTTCAGTTTGCCTCCTTGAGTCCTGTGGGTGTCTACTCTGTATATAATCTTGTCCTTAAGAACAGTGTCTGACAAGTTATATATCATCTCCTTTTCAAAATAGCAGCTGAATCATCTTCCCACTTCAGAAGGAAATTCTCTTGCACCTGTTTTTTCTCCCCTCACAGTGAAAAGCACACAATTGATAATCTCAGTATCTTTTATTTTTTAAGCACCTACTGTTAAGTTACAGCCTGCCCAGGCAAATATGTAACAACTACTGTGTATAGGATTCAAGTCCAAATAGGCGTTACACTCTAAACCTGACAAACAAGCATTGTCTTAAGGAAAAGAAAGTTACCAAATCTTGTGTTTGCAGAGGCAGGATGTCAGAGGGGAACAGCAGGTGTAATGTGTCACCAGAAAATTACAGGAGAGTCGCAATCATCTTAAAAGCCTAAAAGCTGAAGATATTTATTGGATTTGACTGACAAGCTGGGTTTTGCTTTATGGAAACTTTCACATATCAGTTGCTATTGTCCCTAGAAGAATTACATGGTACTCAAAGTAGCGATTTAACTCTTTCTGCAGAGATAGAGCTGCCTTACATAGGCAACCTCTCATATTTTCAGTCACATTTTCCATCTTTGCCGTGCACATAAATACACTGTCTTGTTTTGTGAAAAATTGACTCCAATTGGTGCAGGCTTCTTTTTTTTTTCTTAGCAGATTATTGGTTGCTGTCTGACCTAAGCTCTTATAAAGTAACCCAATACTCTGCCCTCCCAAAACAAACACAGAGAACGCCCACGGCTAAGAGGCAGCAGTGACTCCTTATTAAGCCGCTTCCTGTCTCAATATAGTGTTATTGGGATGAACCAAGAGCTGCTTCACAAGATGCGGGAAACATTCCCCATCTTTATTCTGATTGCAGCTGGACTATTGGATTTATCTGGTGAGTGATGTGTTTTGTCCTAATCTCAATTGCTGTCTTTCTGCCTTCTTTTATTCTGTTATCAGTAGGTGGGAAAACTATGCTAAATATTGCGCTGTCAGTCTCAGGTGTGTAACAACAAGATGAAGGAACAGCTTCTCTCTGTGCAGCTGTGCTATAAGGCTCAAGATTTGGTTTAAATGGTTTGTACTGTGGGAGTATTAGCAGCGCCAGATCAGGACAGAGTTCTGCTATTCATCTGAGCTGAGAGACAGTCTGTTCCCTGAAGTATATATTGTCTCTTTCAGGTGGGAGAAAGTAAAGGAAAAACAGGGTTACTTTTCACAGAGTAGGTCCATAGCAGAACTGAGGATCAAACTCATGTCTACTGAAGCCTTGCTCAGATATGTGCTTTTCCAGGCACCGCTGTTTATCCCATTAAGTGTGGGTGCCCCTCTTCACCATGCAGTAACATGTTCTGCATTTTCTTTGGGAACAGCTTAAACATGAAATCGCTTTTTAGCTTTTAGGTACACAAATTTGCTGGCAGATGCCTAAGGGGAAAATGCTTACAGTTTTTAGAGAGGAAAGTACATTCGTATTTTAGTCCTTGGTTTGGAAAGCATACTTGGGAATGTCAACCTTCTGAATGTGAAGACAGGAAAGCAAGTAAAATGTGTGGATAAAACAATAGCCTTTTAAACCACAGGTCTGCCTCTTTAAATGACAAGATCTGATTTTAATATGAGAAGTTAAAAGTAGAGAAGTTACTACGTTCTGTCTGCTCTATATCACTTCCACAAAACAAACCAGCTTTTTCCTGTCTGGTCACCCCATATGCATCAGGAAACTTATCAGAACTGGGATACTGGGGGAGGAAGAGTGGTTAAGGAGAACCAAGGTAAGTGAGCTTATTCATGTATATATTAATCTTCCTTTGCTATTCAAGAGTTACTAGCCTGTCCTCAGGTAACCTGAGGGGTTTCATTCTCATTGCATTTTCAGCTGTCATTGATATCATTGTACAATTAAGATAAAGGGTTCTTCTCTCTGGCTTCTTAATGCTTTATCAGGATAGCAGAAGTATGAAGTGTCATCCTTCATATGACACTGAATATAAACAGCAGAGGATCAGATTTATAAAGCTGGCTATAAGAATGGCAGTGCCAGAGCTGCCCATCCTCCCTCCTGTATGGTTCTGAACAGAGCCAGTGGCTGCTTAACTTTCCCCTTTCTGCTCAGCCTGTTGCAAAGTGCTGCTGCAAGCTGCTAAAAGTTCATGTACAACTGAATAGGCAAAGGGCTTGTTTTCTGTTTGCTAGGTGCCTCCTGGAACGAACATCATGTCAGTGAAGTATTAGGCCCGAGCTTTCCTGGAGAAACCCAGCCAAGAGCTGGGAGTATCCCAGTGCCCAGCAAAGTGTTTTCCACTACAGAAGATAACTTAGACGAGGTGACCTTCAATTTTCAGAGTCCAGCAGTTGATCCAACCCATGAAATGACAGCTGACTTCATTCCTGTCCATGCAGAGACAGCTGCTAAAAGTGCAGCCGTGCTGCCCAAGGAGTTGGTTAGAAACTTGGAGGAGCTCGAGCAACCGTACACAGAAGCAGCAGCTTTAGAACTCCAGGATGGACATGCATTTTCTAGCAAGCTCTTGAGTAGCATAAGCATCCCTATCTCCACACAAGGGTCACAGGCTACCCCACATCTGGAACAGCCAGACAGGTCACTTCAAGGAAAATCAGATACTACTACTGAGGCTGGTTTCAGTCCTACCAGCTCTAGTGCTGGGCTGCCCCAGCCCTTGCTCAGTGGGCAGACACATCAAGACTCTTCTGAGTTTACAGCTGTCTCTTCCATTCGTGTAATCAAGCAGATGGAGGTGCTAAGTCCGAAACCATCTCTTCTGACTTCAACAGTAAACTTTTATCCTCCAAGAAAAGAAATGGCAACATTTCCATTTCCCACCGGAGTTAAGATTGCTACTGAAAGTGCAAAGGTGGATTGGTTACCAACCCAAACGCCTCCCACTAACAAAAAGCCAAAAGACACAAGACCACAAATCCAGCCTGACAGCAAAGCTGGTGTGACACCTGCATACCTGAAGAAGACTCAGAGTATGGATGCTGAAGTTACAACTCCTGCATCCCTACAAAAGCCAGCGTCAGGAGATCCTGGTGCAGTCTATTCCAGAATGACACAGACAAGTGCTATTCAGTTTTCCCCTATTTTATCTCCAAAGCGAGAAACAGAAGATAGTAAAGCCAGAAACTCAACAACAGCTGTAATAAATGGTTCTGGACATCCAACCCAGTTGCCTGCTCTTCAGTCACTCCCACAAGGCAACGTACCTTCTTCATTATTGATGCACCTGGAAGCTCTAGTTCATGATGACTTACTTCCATCTCCATTTCAAGAGCCCATTAGCACAACTAATAGACAGCAGCCCCTCTCTTTGTCCCGGACTCTCAACTGCAGTAAACATGTTTCCCAAGAAACCAACAGGAGCTCTCAAGAAATTGCAGTTCCAATCTTGCAAAGAGATACTGATCATCAGTCAATGACAACTCAACCTGAACAATCCAGATCCCTTGAGAGCCCGCATGCTTCTGCTAATTCATTCTCATTAAGCCAGTCATGGATTTCCACATTAAAGCTTTCCCAGACTACTACAAAGCTAAAAGTCAGGTACATCTACCTTTCAGAATGCAGCCCTTCAACCTGTAAGCACTTCTAATGCTGTTCATGCAGGGCTCCAGCCGCCTCATGCATCTTTTCCTACTTATGCTGGATTGCAGCTAATGGGCATACCCAGCTCTGCTGAGAGAGGACTCCACGTAACAACTTCATCCACATCTACTGGTTCCGGGTACCAGGTTCAAGGCATTTCTGCCCATGCTGCATCTCAGGAAGCCTTCCCTGTGATGCTGCAGATGAGCACAGTGGAAGACTCCAAGAGAAAGAAAAGTCTCTCACCACAGCTAGGTAAAACTGGTTCTCCCTCGGTGACACAAGCCATCCCAGTCCCCAGCCCCTCTGGACTGCATGACAACAGGAACCAGAAAGCTGTTCTTCACAGCTTTGCCCCTCCAGCTTCCCAGGTCCAGCAAGCTGGCAGCGTGACACCTTTTGCTTCAGAACTGCCCTCACTCCACACACAGGGAAGCCAGTCCAAATCACCAACAGCAGATCCTGAACCAGTGGTGCCCAGTGTTTCTGGTGAGACCCCGGCATATCTGGCACAAGCAGCAGCAGGGCAGCAATTCAGTACGTCACGAGAAGCAGCTACTAAAAACCTCAGTGCTTTTAGAGGTGATCAACTTAGAATGCTACCATCATCCCCATACTTGTCTTTTCTGCTTAAGAGTACTAATGGCATGATATGCCTACAGCCTATGCAAGATTCCCCTCTACCTACACAACTCCCAAATACTAGTGTTGGGGGTCTGCTTTCCATTCAGCAAATCCTGGCAGCATCAAATTCTTCAGCACTGAACTTTGCAAACTTACAATATCTGAGTCCTTCCAGCTTAATTCTGATTAAGCCTGTATTTATCCTTTTGCCCACTGACAGACCAGACTTTCAGCTGGTGCCCTCTCCACAGGGTAAAGATGGCCACAAATCTGCTCTCTTGTTCACAAACAAGCAAGAGCTGAATTTGGGTACCCCTGAAATCAGCCATGATATCCCAATGAAAACTAGTTCTTCTTATCCCCCTAGTAAGCCTTTGAGGCCTGAAACTAATCTCTTTGCTGCATCTAGCCAACAAACAGAGAAAACAAAAGTAACTTCTCAGCCAGTGCTAACTTATCCTAATTATACAGCCACCACTAGTTTGTTTCAAGCTGTTACCTCAGCATCAAATCATTTGCTTGACCCACGGATGAGGATTAGCACTACCGTGCAGGCCCTACATCCACACAGGCTGCCTGAAGAAATTCAGGTACCTGCTCTCAATGCCCAAGAGACCAAGGAAACTGATTTGCTTTTACATAATGGTGAGTTAACAGAGCCTTTCACTTTCCCTGCACCACCGGTAGTCATGTCTGCACAGCATAGCCCCCATATTTCCCCTGAAGTATTTTTCACTGCTGAAAAGCCAGATTCTTTTTCTCTAATTTCTTTACAGTCAGCAAAGGGACACCCTGATTTTCAAATGCCTGCCCAACCTCCCTTTACTACTAAAGGGACTGTAGACCAGGCTCAGCACAGTAAGAAACTAATGCTGCAAACTACCAGCCATCACCAAGGCTTTGTGACCACACCTTCCTCTGTCCAGTGCTCAGAGTGTTTGACCTTGCGCTCAGCTGGAACCACGGAAAACCCATTAAAGATGTTCACAGGCATCATGCCTTTGCAGTCTATGTTGCAAAGCCTCCTAAGTACTGAGTCACTTCAAGGGCTACCATCACAAGCTCAGTTTCTACCCAGCACATCATCAGTGCTCTCAACACTTCTAGCTGGAAATGGTCCCAGACGTCCAGCAGTGAGTAGCGCTTCAGGAGGAGCCACTGTGCATACTAAAGCAGCACAAACCCATACCACTTCTATAAAACCTGACCTTACTAAACATTTGGAATTTACTCCCATTGTGCCTAAGCCCTTTCTAATGACAGAGAGACCACCAATGGCACCAGTGCATACTCCATTTTCAACAGAGCTACAAATTAAAACAACAGTTTTGGGGAAACTTCTGGCTACAATTACCCATCCAAGGATGTATACCAACTCTCCTGCTAGCCCCCCTTCACCCGCCCCTATACACGTGCCCCTGCCATCAGCCATACAACGTGACCAAATCCATCAAGCCCCTACTAAACTGTTCTCACAGGCCAACATGGGAGAAAATACAAAGCCAACAGAGATCAGCACACATGCAAGAAAAATAGGAACTGGTAAATTCTTGGGAACGAGTGTGTCTCTGTCAGGCGTGTTTAACACAAGGACACAGCAACCCCCCACGGCAGTTCTTGGCAATAAGGTAGTTTTAACTCCGGTGCAACCATCCGTACCTGCAGGATCTATTACTGCTCTTAAGAGACAGCCGAAATTGACACAGACCACATCACAGTCTCCTTTAGCAATGACTTCTCTCTCTCTATCTAAGGATGATTATAGCACCTCTTCACTTACGAACAAAAAAGTGATTCACCTGCCAGCACCAACTACCCAATCTGATCCAGTCTTGGTGCTGCCTGCAATTGCCAGAGTGAACAAATCAACTGTGGTCTCTACATCAATAGGGAAGAGTGAGGACAAGTTAGTGAAAGGATATGCAGCCACCACTAGCCAGCTGCCCACTCAGGCACCTGTGTCCTCATCACATCGGGCATCACCAAGACACTCTTTGGAGAAGGTATCACTGGAAGACAACATTGGACTTGAGCCTGGTCATTCCAGCCCTGGGCCATCTACAACAAAAGCATTTTCTGTCTCTTCTAATAAGCTTGTAAATAAGGTTATTAATCAGTCAGCTGTCTTCAATCAAGTGACTGTCAATGCTGCCGAGATGCTTCTAGCCACAGATCTAATCCAGTTCCTTCCAACCCTAGAGAGCCCCTCGTATTCTTCACGGAGTTTGGAAGCACTTACACCACAGGGAAATTCCTTGCTGGGTGTTGCAAACACTGGACAATCTGAGAGGTTGTTCTTGAACACAGAGCCAGAGGAGATGGTCAGAACAAGCGAAGTAACAGAAGAAGCAGCTGAAGGCTTAGTAACTGTTTTAACACTGCTGGATCCGGAGCCTGTTGCACTGCTGAGTGAATCACATCAGAGGAGTGTTCTGCAGTCAGATGCTGCCATTCTGAATGGGTAATTATCTTAGTGTAGTTGCTCTTGTGTATTTATACTGTGATTTAAGGAGTAACATGGGTACGCTGTACTGTTGTTTTAGAAACACTTTGTTCAGCAGTGATATTGTATCAAAAGTCTTTTCAAATTGTGGATATTAATACTGTCCTTCAGACCTAGTTTTCCTTTTCACAATAGCCTTCAACTCTCTGCCTTTCCTCCAAAAACAATCTACATGCAGTTTTGCAAGTGGGAACATTTGATGTTGCTCAAGTGATCAAACGCACTGGCAAAGAAGGTAGATATTCCCACACAGTGAAATTCCAGGTTCCCCTCATTTAAGATGATTTGACTGTGCAGAGGCGGGAGGTGGTTCTGATCATGGGAGGCTGTCATGCCAGGGTCTACATGCTGTTCATTTGCTTCAACTTACTGTTTGGTTTCACTGCAGAAACTCACCCTAACACTGGTTTATTCCTAACAGGCTGTGGAGCCTAGCTGGGCCTCAGCTTTTTTTCCCTGTTTCCCTAAAGCCTTGCAGTTGTGAGTGATGATGTCTGTGGCTCTGGGAACTACACCGTGCAGATGAGCTTGCACCCTGTTGCAGAAGCAGGCCCTGAGGTCGATGAGTCAGTTCCTTCCCAAGAGACTTTCCTGGCTTTAATCGCTGTGCAGAGTAACAGCAGCCAGCCCATGCTCCAGATCCGGTCATGCTGTGTGACACCTTCCACCAGCCCAGGGGGACCAGGAGCCACGTGCTGCTTGTTCCACAGGTCAGACACGGAGCCGCAGGGCTGGGCATAGCTTCACACCTCTCCTTGGGCCTGGGCTGGGAATGGGCTGGTCCTTCAAGGATCCTCTCTGTTGTATCCTATGGCTGCGGCCTGATCTCTCTGGAGTTCAGAGTAAGCTCAAAGCAGTAAGAATGAATCTGAGACTACTCTGCTCCCTTAACTGTCTTGTAATTAATACCAAGGGCTTGACAGGACAAAGAGCCCTCAGGGAAAAATATCTCCCTTTACCTTTTGATGTATGTAAATAAGCTATTCTGCTTCTCCATGCCATATTGTCACAGGTATCAGCATCCTCCTTACACCTCCTGCTAGGGGTCAGCGCAGCCTAGGAGCAAAGCAGCTGAAAGGTGGAAGCCAGGGTTCCCCACAGGCCTCCATTTCTCCATCAGCATTTCACAACTGTTCATGCCTAACTTGTCTGGGTTGAGCAAAGGGAAAACAGATGATTCACTAGTTAATATTTGTAAAACCACTGGGGCACGCAATGTGCATTAGAAATGCTATGCATTATTGTCATCATAAAAAGAGCTTTCTGATTTGCTCATATTGGCTATAGCAGGAAATCACTTCTGCAATGCTTCTGAATTTGCCTAGGTCGGGTAATGACTACCACCCTACAGCAGCCGTTTTAATCACTGCAGCAAAGTCAACCTCCAAGAAACAATTCTGCTGCTCTAGGACTATGGCCTCCACAGCAGGGCCAGGGGTAGCTTCCCTGCTTTTAGTCAAGGAGAGATGGAATTTGCAACTGTTTGCCCTTTGTCCTTGCCAGGTTGCCATTTGAATGCAGACACATCCAGTTACTACAGAGCAGTAAATCCAGAGCTGCTAGCTTCACCATCCAGCTGTTCCAGATGCTGAATCACTCTGTGGCCTATTTGCACTGTGAGCTTAATGTCTGTCTTCATGGCAAAATAGGATGTGAACAGGTATGTAGGACAGGTCCGTTCTCACTGGGCTAAAGAACTTGTGGAAAGATTTGGTGTTTCCAGCAAGTACAGCCAATTCAGTAAAGAATCTTGATGACAATTTATAGAGCTCCACCTTCTTCCAGTTCATACAGTTCTTTCTCAATCTCCTGCATATTCCCTGTCTTCTATATTCCCAGCTGAATTTCTACTCTCAGTTAAGCTAACTGAGCTCACAGTGATTTATTTTCACTCTACATGTAATCAGCATAAGAAGCATATAAACAAATAAGCAAGTAGCAACCTTACAGGAGACTCACAAGGAAAAGGCTCAGCAGATCTATATAATTCTGAGTTGTAGAATTACGTGAAAGGGCTCAATTGTCCTGGGTCTGGGATATGGAAGATTAACAGACATTTATATATGGGCTGGTCCAAGCATTAGGCAACTCACTTTTTGGAATGATAGCAAACCTAGACAAAGCCAGCCTGAGGAGACCTGCTCCGGTCAGCACTGTGGTTGCTACGGACTGTACACAGTCGCTGGTGCAGCAGGTTCTGCTCAGGTGCTGGCAGTAAGTACTCTTTCAGATGTTTTTCATATGTCTTTCCCAGGACTGCTTTGAAAGTGTGGAGCCACTTCTCCAGCCAAGTGACAGGAACAGCTATGGAAACCTGCACAACCTGGTCTCATTGGGCCCAGTTTTGAGAATGAAGAACAGGTTTCTATATAAACCTGTGGAAGGTGGGTCTCTTGACTTTTTCTTCTCTTTTCCCATCTTTTCAGCAAAAGTTTATGTTTGACTTTTCCTGCCATAAGAAAAACAGCACACTTTGAACAACTTTTTTAACAGCCATGTTGTATGACTAGATTATATCCCAACAACTCCTCACCTTTGTTTTGGCCTTCCTAAATCCCAAGCATGGTGGTTAATCAGTATCAGATCAAATAGACTTGCAGACAAGAGACATAGCCAAATGCATTCTCTGCAGGAAATGAAGCTTTAGAAAGGAGAAGAGAGGAGAAAAATAAGGCAGCATGTCCTCTAGCTGAAAAGAAGTTTCCTGCATGTTACAGTGTTTTGGTGGAACATGTAGACTGAGGATGAGGAATGTCATAAAAATAATTGAGAGATACTCTTTCCATCAAGTGACTGGGTTTTAGGTGAGGTGAGATCAAATGGGAGGAGTCAAGGTATAGGGACCTCCCTTTGAATATTTTTTCTGTAAGTTTTGCAGCTTTCAGAACGGAAGAGCAATGCATTTTCTGTACTAAGCTTAGGGAAGTGTTCCCACATTTAGAGCTATTAGAAAGCAGTGATACCGAACCTGGTACATCATCAGCTTGAGAGACTTCTTAAATCCATTGGCACCATCCCTGAGAGTCATCTAACTTACTGTGTTTTTACTTGTTTATGCAAAGAATATTTACTGCTGGGATCTTATGGCAAAGAATGCAGAGTGTTTGAAAAGGCTACTCTGTGGAAAGGAACTTAGCCGTACCTGCTTGGCATGCTATAAAGATGAATGGGAGTTGCACCTTTTCTTTCTTCTCCCATCCTAACACTGTTCACTGCTTGATTACTTCTTTATTTCCAGGTCCTGATTCTGCAATGCTGGTACCCATTCTGCTGGGATCCCTTACTGGCTTTGCTGTCTTGGGCAGTGCATTCATAAGCCTTTGGCTGCATCATAGGCAGAAAACCAAAAACATACACTATCCAGAGTCTGGAGAAATCCATGGCCTGTGAACCAGAAGCAGCTGGCTAGTCCTGCAGATCCCACACTGCTGCTACAATGATCAGAAAAGCAACTCAGAAAAGCAACTGATTTTGTTGCTGACCCAGGGAGCAAGATAGCCTATCTCAGCTTTAAGCATGTCTCTCCTTCCTTTCTTTACTTGTGCATGGAACAGGCTTCCTGGGGAAGTGGCGAAATCACCATCCCTGGAAGTGTCCAAAAAAAAAAAAGTAGATGAGGCCCTCAGTGATATGCTTTAGTGGTGATCTTAGCTGTCCTGGGGCAATGGTTGAACATGATGATCTTAAAGGTCTTTTCCAACCTAGTTGATTCTATGATTCTATGAGAGAGTCCATCAACTGCAGAGAAAGAACTACAGTAGTGGTCCAAATATAAAGGAGAATAGAGTTTAAAATGCAGTATGTGTAATCACCAGCAGACAGTCTGTTCATAGAAATTGGAAAGCAGACAGGAAATCAGGGTGCATGAGAGCCATGTCAAATAAAGCACGGTGGACTAGAGCCATGCCATCAAGGAGAATGGATTACAATGAAAAATTACAAACCCCAAGTGTATTAATTGGGCATGTGGATGAAAATCCAGCTGCTCATCTTTACAGCTTAAGGAGCCAAGTCCCTTTTCCTTTTGCTTTACTCACTGTTACTGTTTTCTCGCTTTTAGCGGAAGCGAGTCTCCTCTGCCTGTTAGTAAAATCCATATAGTGGAAGAAACATAAGAATGCAAAAAAGTGTTTGTCCCTAAGGCTGGAATTGGGCCACACAGGTCCACCCAGACCTCGCCATCCTCCCATGGGGACTGAGCATCCACACTACCAGTTTTCGGGGCTCACCTTGTGCACAGCACTGCGAGTGCTCCCTAAGAATTGCCAACCAAGTGTGAAGCTGCTTCTGGCCAAGGTACCACATCCCTGCCAATCACAATCCCACTTGTTGTCACTCACCTGCAGAGAGACACCCACTTTTGAAGGCAAGGACAAGCACGATATGGCACAAGCTTCTCTAACGCAAATGGCAATGCCGCCATCATCGTTGGCCCTCCCCAGCCTCAAAATGCACAATGATGGAGACTGAGACATTCAGCGTTTCAACTGAGTATGGCCTTGCCTGCACTCAGAAACCCCGCCCAATTTGCTCTGTGCACCAGTCTGGTTGCTCACCCCCTGTACCCCCAACTCTGCCCCTAACAGCTCACACGTCCCTCCCCTTGCCCTGTGAACCAGCATTAACCACTTTGACAGCAACCCCACCCCACCACCAAACTCCTCTCTCGTCCAGTGGAAACCACCACTGGATATCCCAGAGTTTTCCCTTGCAACCAACCAGGATCAACAGACACAGAAAAAAATAGCAGTGGTTGCTGAGGGTTAAAATTGCGTGTACAGTGCAATTGTGCTGCATCACTTAAAGCAGACTTGGCCAGGAAAGCAGCCAAACAGACAACAGACGGTTGGAGAAAGCACTTTATTGGATATCCGCCGCACTGAATAGATGGGAAAAGGGAAACGACAGAAGCTGTTGCAGGACATC
>NW_009916292.1:0-18861 GCF_000696875.1 Nestor notabilis | reverse complement strand
GTTTTTTACCTACATAAATCCTTACAGCAAGGCGGGAGGAGGCCTCTGTCCCGCAACCCGCAGGGCGGGCGGTAGGTAAGGAGACCCGCTGTGGTCTTCCCGTCGGGAGAGGATTGAGCCCTGTATCTCTACAGAGCACCATCACCTGCCACAGGAGATGAGTGTTTATTTGCCAGAGGTTTTGACTTCCTCCCCCTCGCTATAGGTCAGAGGAAACCCAGATATTTTAAGTACCTCGCAGGAAACGCCTTCCAATGCCCCCCTCACGAGTAAGTGTCTTGAAGAACCTATTAAAAAAAAAATAATAAAAAAATCACTTTAGAGGGGAAAGGTTTTAATTACACACACTTTAGTTTTGTATTTTTATTTTTACCTCAGCCCTGGGTGTTAGGAAGAATGCATGATGCAAACCCTCACTGAGTTTTCACTGTGGTACAGGAGATAATTTCACTCATTAAGTATTGATTTAAATGACATGGATTTGAATCTAATGAACAAAATTAGATTTTTTGAAGGAGTTCTTAAATGGTAAATTTCTGGCCAGCTCTGTCAGTTTTGCTATATCTGTGATAGTCTGCAAATTTCTCAGTTTCGGGGAATGTTCCTTTATTTCTTAACACTTTTGGAAGTCTGTTTCTCTCTACCTAAATAAGAATGCATTAATTATGGTTATGCTGACGTTTTTTTTTCAGGCTTCCACGCTTTCTCTGTTTTAGCTCTATATGTTTCTATCCACAAGTTTATACTCTGCACGTATAAATGTGTTCAGAGCAGTTTAGACTACATGAAGCTTCATTGAGATGACAGATTAAAAAGTCACAGTTCGCACTTCACCTCTCTGCTGGAATAAGTCTGTGCTTTCGTCTCCACATAGCGAAGCATGTCTGTACCCATGCTTGCTCTCAGCAATGCTACTTCCAAGGATCTCAAGCCACTCTACAAGGAGTAATCACTACATTTTACATAAAACTCTTTGGCATTTTTGTTCCAAACCTTTCCTGATGTAGTAAATGATGTTTCAGAGAGAAAAATGTTGCCAGAAAAAAACATTCAACACACTGATTTTTCAGGACAGATCATAAAGAATTCTCCAAGAGGTTAAAACTACCGAGTTGAATGAGTTTATCTTCCTTCACTCCTTTTGAATAAACACATACCTAAAACAAAAGAGTATCTGCCTAAAGCGAAATATTAAAGAAAAAAGCCTGTTTTTTAACTTGCCTTTGATTTTCAAACCTTTACAATTTCTATATTCAAACTATTCTCTGCAATCACAAAGGCTGAAAAACAGACATTTTTGAGGGGGGTATTATCATGATTCAAGCAGCTGAGGCGCTAAGGAAAAAGATGCATGTTGTGATGAATTGCAAGAGATAGCAGCCCTTGTGAAGGGATGCTCAGATGGTGGGGAATGGCAGCAAAAGCTGCAGCAGTAACGTGCTTCACTGCCAGCAGCTGAAGAGGGAAAAATTGAGGAAGGGATGATGGACACAGACTGGTGTCCACAGAGCAAGTCCCTGCACAGGGTGCACCAGGCTGGCAGTGGGACAAAGCCCAAACAGAGGTATGATGGGCGATTTCACACGGAGCAGTATACTGAAGGAGGTGGCCCTAATGCCTTTTGCTTCTTGGCTACAGTAGCTAAAGTGCCCTCAAACTTTGCAGATATTTATAAGCACCACTGTTTTCAAGAGGGGCTGGGGACCTTTGTTCAGAAGAAATTAATACATTATTTAATTTGGAAAGTGTACTAAATTCCTTTTTTAGTTCATTATACTTCACTCCCCAGTGAAAGCAGCTCTGTCATTATGTGTAAGACTGCTTTGATATTTACCTGAGCTCAAAGAATGCCATTTCTCAATCTTACTAAAGAAGACAAGTAACAATTAGGAGGGGGAACACTGTCTGAGAAATAAAGGATAATAACAAAGGCAGCATTCCATCTGTTGTAAAAATACTGAAATAAAATAAGACTAGGCTTGTACTATTCCATCTTCTTTTACAAATTGTATGGATTTAAGGATGATTAGTCTCTTGTATGGTGTTACCACCAGCTTCTTTAAATTAATATTCTTGCCAGGTCAGGTTTGGGTGATGAAAGGAGTGTGTTTATTTTTAAACTTCTGTCACAACAAAGTTAAAATAACATGGGTGCCCATGTGTGCGCCTTCTAGTGAATCATGTATCACACTCATCCGCTGCCTCTGCTGAAATCTGTGGACAGAAAAGATGATACTTTTACTGGGATCGTAGGCTGTTAGGAGCGTAGATCCAGAAGAAGGCAGCATGTTTCAAGAGAATAAGGAACAAGGCAGGCAGCAGATGCGAACCCAGGTGCTGAGTTTGTTATGTTCTAGGTATGACATAAACACAGAGGTACTCCTCTGTGACTCTGTTCTCTCCTCATCATTTGCCATAACTATCTTACCATAAACTCTTTGGATGCAGAGGCTGTTCCTTCCCATGAGTACACAGAGTGCCTAGGATGGTGGGGTTTTAATATCAGGCTTCTGTGCTCTACTCGAATACAAATAATAAATGAAAAGCTTATTGTGCCTTCACACTGAAGACAGTGCCTCAAATACAATAATGATAAATGCAAAACAATCTTTCTTATTTCATCCAGGTCTCTTTTTGTTCTGCCAAAACCACAAACAAAGCATGAAAGAAAAAGAAGGTAAAAATAGCACATTTAGTCTTGCATTCCTGGTAGGGTTTTGATGACAGCCACACACAGTGGATTATATATACTTCACTTCCCAGCTAATAACACAAACCATTCATTCCTTTCCAACAGACTATACATTCCAAAAATATTTCATGTATGTTTAATATACTGATTATTTCCTCCATCATGTTACTAAAGGCAAACTAAATATATCTAATAATCCCTTGCAGTTCTATAGACCCTTTCATCCAAAGGTCCTAAAGCATACTACAGTTGTTAATTTGCCATGAAAAAGCCCTGCCATGAAGCTGTGTGAATAAATGATTTTGGTAGCTGAATCTAACATACTTTTTGGTTTCCATATAACCCCCACTAACACTTTTTGCTTTAGGGGAAGGGAAAACATTCCTTTTCAAGTGAAAGGAAACATTCTGTTTGACCTGAAGTGTTTTATTTCTGAAAAATGAAAATTTGGAAAGAAGTGGCCAGATTCATAAGGAAAGTTGTTCAAATAAAACGGAGGTTATTATTTGCCCTTGTGTAGTTCAGTGAATAGGACTGTTTTGGAGAAAAAGGTAAAATAAGGAAGGGGATTTGAAGATGGGTGTATTTCAGAAAAATATTTTCTCTTTAGGTAGGGCTTTTCCAGGAAAGCGGAGAACCCATTAACTTCCCAAGAGCCAGGCATCAGAAGTATGAACTTGAGTTTGCCCCACAGGTACTTCAGGTACAAGACAAAGTTTAATGGTGCATCTGAACATTGCTTAGAAGTCCTTTGTGTTGCAACACAAATCACTCAATTTTGTTCCTATTTAGATACATTTTTTGCCTGTTCCAGTAGTTTTATTCATTTTCCTCCTTCCCTTAGAAACGTAGGGAAACAAGTTCACTCTTCTATTCTTCAATCAGTTCCTTTTTTAGTTGGAATAAATCAAGGCATAAAAAGATTGTGTGACTTGAAGGAAGTCACTAAACTCAGTGCAAGTTTTAACATTAACAGCAGTGAAAGCTGGACAGCATCCAAAATCACTTATGGGCCGACCCGAGAGCCCTCCCTCCCAGTCTTCTGCTGTGACCTTGCTACAGCACAGATGCCTTCACACAGTTTAGAAGAATTAACAGGTTTAGGCTTTGTTACTTCATTTGGATAAGTACTATTCACTTTGTAGATGTGCTTTTATGTGGTTTAACATTGTGGGAAGTAATGAAACAAAATTAAGGATAGTAATTAGGAAAAATGTAAACAACAAATTAAGAAAACTGGCAATTATTGCCTAATATATGTGCAGAAAGTAATATTAATTTTGTATACAAAGCCCCCAACTTTGTAAAATCTTCTGACTAAGCATGCCTTTAGAGGATTTTAGTACGTATGCAGCATGTTTAATTACATTTTCTCTCAGATGCTATTGCTTTGTGATTTGGGTGTGTTGAAAATTCATTTATTTTCTAATTCTAGTTTCTTCAGATCCATAATCAGAGTCCTTCTAGTAATCTTGGCATGGTTTAGAGAAATGTTGTGAAAGAATCAGACCCTGTCCCATGGAGCTCACGTGAACACTGTAAGTCCATCTTCTTGTTTTCTTCTTCAACCCTGAATTTTGAATACTTCTCTCACGATTGTTCATATCTAGACAAAGCTAGTTCTTTAATTCACTACATTCACAGTAAAATCCAAACAACATGAAGGTTACAATGTGTGGAGAGCCCTCTGTTATATTTTACAGTGTCCCATTTCAAGTCATGCTTTCTGAGTGTAATTAGACTTTAGATAAAGACCTAACACAATCAGCTATTGGAAAGATGGTTTTATGCTGCTGTCATTTCATCGACTTCAGAGAAATCACTCAAATCTTTTTACATGCTACAGCTTTGGAAAGCTGCAGTGCACTGAGTTCTTGCCTTTGAATAGATTTGCACCAGTGAAACTAAGTGGAGATTCTTCCAACTTCCAGGTCTATTTCAACAGCTACCAGTTGTACTGTACTGCCTCACACCCATTTTGCTTTGTGGTTTGAATAATGTCCAAATTTCCATGTCTCAAGTGGTTTTTGGTTTTTTTTATATTTTTAATTCTCTTTTTGTTTAGTCTTGCTTTTATAAAGTACCCAACATTATCTCCAAATTGATTTAAACTGCACAAACTCTGGAGGATCTTAATAGAGTGCCCAGGTTCTGTGTTTCCAAATTGGCCTGCCCATGTATCAATGACTATGTGTTGAGTGCTTGCCACTGTACAAAATGCAGACACAGATGTGACCTCTGCCATCAGAGCTCTTTGTTCTTTCAACAAAAGCAATAAAACTGAGGAAAGAAGTATCCAACTTCTCCCTCTCTACACACTGGTAAGAACTACTTTCAATTACTTTATGTCAAATTCCAAATTCCTTGAATGTACAAACTAGTAGAACTTCTTGAAGGCAGTTTACATACATAATTTTATGTTTAAAGGATACACACATTAGTGCCTTTGCAGACCTGATTTGGCAGGTGATGGTCTGAACAACAGAAAAGAGAAGGAAACACCTGATGCCACTATAACCTTATACTCATGCAACTTAAGGGAGGGCTTGTATAAGAATGCATTATGCCCAATAAAAGGTGCAGTAGATGAGGCAACATTACTAGGAATGATCATGTAGAACAGTGAGGGAAGATAAACAATAAGGTCTACAACAATGAAACTGTCTGAGATGAGTTTCTAGGCTTCTTACCTGTGCAGTTGTGTTCTCAGTATGCCCATCCGTGCACATCTGTCCCTCCCAGAGTACCTCTCCAAGTCATTAACAGCTTTTATCCAAATCTGTCTGACAGCAAATGTTCCAAACTGAGTAACTGAATTCTTACAAGAGTGAATTCAAGCAACCAGAAACCCTACAATTGCCTCTGCTGGGAAAAGTGCCATTTAGATTAAGATGTTTTTGGATGTCAAGTATCCATATGCTTGAGAGTGACCGTACAAACAGCCATTAAAAAAGTTTCAGTCAGAGATTGCTCTTCCTTAGACACCATAGCGAATGATAAGATGTACAGCTCTATAAAACATCAGATTAGTTTTGATATTTAAGGAATGGATTGTTTCTTTTGGACATTTAATACCATTAATGGCAAAGCTCAGAAGAATGGAAAGGTTACTGCAGTGCAACTGAAGGAAACCTGAGGATAAATGAGGCTGCAGGGCACAACATCCAGCACAATGTTCTAGGTGTATGGGTTTCATTAAAGAAAAGATAGCAGGGAAGGAGGATAAACCATACCAGTTTGTACCCAACAGACAGGTACTGAGTGCTGAAAGGTAACAGGTATGAGTTTTTGACTGGTGTGAAAAGCCGATGAGTGATTAAAGTGGGAAGGGGAAAAGAGACTGGACTTTGAGACTAAAATTCAAGGACTGCTCCTTCTAATGTCTTAGACTGGGTAAGTGAGGTTTACTGTTATAAATACAAAGAAGAGCAGATTGCAGTATCTATGACAAGAGAGGCAGTATGGCAAGAACCGCTATTTTAGCAAGAGAAGAAACCAATGTCATGCTTTGAAAAAATATTTGGCAAGAGTGGAGAGAAGAAGGAATGAGGTGTCAGACCATGCTTCTTGAGTTGTGAACCCCTTGGACTAGTTTGGCTCCAGTTTACTTGTTATCGTATCTCTGCATATAATATCACCTTTCACATGATTAGCAAAAGCAGCTACGTCACCTCAGCTTGAAGGGGAGAAAGTCAAGCATATGGCACCCCTCTCAGGAACAGGAAGGCACTGAAAGATTAATTAATCATCTAGAAATACTACCAAGCCTACCTTTGCTTGGGGGAAAAGGGCTGTTACAAGATTTTACTTGCATGGGATGATTGCTTTCCTGAAACGTAGGTACTGGGTTTTCACTAACAGCCATTTAAGGAGTAGAAAAGACAAAGCTACTTAGAAAGTGTATAAAAATGATGAGACTGGCAGAATTATCTTGAGAACAAAAGGATATTTGCGGAGAAAAATGAAAGGGCAAAAGTTAAAAAAAGGTAAAGAGTATATACTTAAACTAGATATTCACGGTGAAATTTCAAATAAACAACTACTGATCTCAAGCAGATTGCAGGAAAATGTCAGGGAACATAGGCACAGGAATACACATAGTCACAATCTCAGTTGTATGTCTGTTCAGGGGAATGGGTGTACAGGAAAAGTAACAGGGAAAACACCAAAGGTGGCAGGCAGCCACCAGGTGGAGAAGAGGACGTGAAAAGAACAGCCACTTAAGTTCAGTAATACAAAGACCACCTCAGTCGGCAGCAACTCTTACAGACTGCGAGACTCAGAGGCTGCAATAAGATGTGTGGAATTGACACAAAGACACCCAACTTCCACTTGGGCTCGAGTGTGTGCAGTGGTGGACAGGGATGTTGTATTGCGCAAGTTGTACCAGACAGCGACAAAAAAGCAAAATACTAGGAAAGAGGGGTGGGTGGGTGGTGGTGGGGAGGGGGAGAAGCAACGTCAAGAAAAATAAATTAACATAGAGAAAGACAAGAAATTCTCCCTGTAAATCAAGAAGAATGACAGAAAAAGAAGTAAAAAACTGAGCTAAGATTGAAATAACACATGAAGCAAAAAGAGTCATATTTCAAGGAAAGATTATCTGGGGTCTTATTCCAAGAGATATTTTCTGTAGGAAAGATGGACCAGTATCTGATAGTAAAGCAGTTTAAGCAAAGTAACAAGAGCCAAACAACTTCAGTGTAATTTCAACACCACAGATAAGATTACCCCCCACCCCTCTTCTTTATTGAAGCCATTCGTTCAAGAAATGGTATTCTTGCACCTGCCTGAGTGTTGCAACTCTAAAAAATGGATGTGCGAAAATGGATGTGTGGCATTTTCTGTTAGAAGAAATACAGTTTACAAGAGTGGAAAAGTGAGTGTAGTTAGCATTCTCCCTTGTAATACTATATAAATAAGGTTAGCTTACCCACCTACACACAGTACATTTAACATGTTGAAGACAAATTGACTCAATAAATTCTCTTGTCATAGAAAATAGTGAGAACAACATGTTGATGACATTGAAACAGTAAAAGATTGTACTCTAAATGTTCCAACATCTTTGACACGCTATTTCTGAGGTTCTAACATCACTGGCATGAGATTCCTATTTTCCAAGCTTAATAGGTTCATCATTCATCCTTTGTCTTGGCTTCATGAACAAAAATGTTCCTACTGCAGCCTTTCCTCTGTGCTTGTCCCAATTCCTTAACTTTAGTGTGCAGGATCCATTTCTCCTGGTGCTGGTATTTATTTTTTTTTCCCCTACTGTCCTTTGCAAACAGTAAGATGACAGACTGGATCCATACACTGAATAGAGGAGAGAAACCATTTTCTAAACCATCATAACTAGCAAGTAATGCATATGTGTTATAACCCCTATTATCTGCTGAGTCACAACTGTGAGCATTGCAGGTTGTTCCAGTTAGGAGGAGAAACTGGTTGATGAAGGAGTCAGCCATTTCTCTGATGCCATCCTGCTTGCCTGAACAGAAGAGGACCCATCAAATAGCAGGAGACTCCCTGCTCACAATGCCTGTCATCTGACAGTCCAGCCCTCAGACTTCTCCTTTGGCTTTTTGTTAGGATCATACTCCAAATACTTGTCCATTTTGCATACTCAGCTTTCTCTTCTCTATTTTTTCGTGCATACAAACTGCATTCCCTTCAAAGGGATTCCCACTGAAGACTCTCTGTCCACATACTGTAAATTCCTGAACAGCTTTTTTCTATCTTTGGATCGGGACAATGAGCTTTAGATTGAAATCTCCATCACTTCTGCAGTTTCATCAGGGAGTTTTACAGCTTTTTATCACTTGCTCAAAGTGTAAGGCAGCAATTAGGATCAGATTCAAGGCAGCTCATTGTCACATCTTGCTAAACCTCATTTACTCATCACTGCAGCTCAGGACAGAAAGCTGACACCTGTAAGTCGCCTCCAAAAGGGAATAAAAATTAAAGAGTCTTTATAGAAGATTTGTTACAAATTATATAATTTTAAGCAGCTGTAGCCTGTTTTTCTATTTGGATGTTTTCATGTGCTACTCCAAACCAATTTTACCTCACTGTGTCTGTCTTTGGAGTTCTCCATTCCCTACCCAGATTTCTCCTAGGCTACTTGAAGGAACCCTTTACAAGAGGCTTCTGAACAGTGTCTTTTGTATGAGCAGAAATGGCTGGCTGTGGCACCCCACACAGTTTATCCGAATGGAGTGAGCTTGTTACTGAAACAGCTTTTGCAATTTCAAGATTGACAGGTATTCTCTCAACTTTTGGGATTCAAAAGAGAAGTGAATAATCTTAACCCTGGAAATGCTCTCAGTTGGACATGACAATCTATTTCCAAGACTGAACCCCAAATTATCTTCAATGACACTGCTTGTATTCACATCAGTTCTATGTAGGGTTCTATCCAAGGTTTACCCGGTTTAAGGTTTCCAGTCAGATCTGGCTCAATAGCAAGATTTGCAGTTCAATGGAAATTTGAGGGGGCTTTTCAGATTTGATTTCAGTCCAAATCAAATCTAAGTGAGATATTTTCAGGAATTCTTCTGAACTGGAAGTTCCCCAAACCATTCAGCTGCTCAGTGATTATCACAGCTAAAATGAGCACTGACTTCACAAAGCAGTGATAGGGACTCAAACTCCCAGTTCCAAGTAGTTCCATCTGTGATTTGCTCTGTGGGGAGGACATGATAGTCTCCAAAGTTTGCCAGAAACTCAGGATCTATCTTAGATCCAGTGAAACTGAACAGGGCTTGAGATGTTTCTAGCAAGTCATCTTTGTTTCAGGAATGGCACTATTGCTGCTGAAAAAGTGTCACCCATGGCACCTGATCTCTCCAGTTGAGAAACACCAAGCTTCCTTTGAATCTCTCAGTGAAAATGGATATGTAAAGGGCTGGTGTACTCTGTGCCCCACACAGCACCCAGAGCCAAGACCAGGTAAGTACTTCTGGCACACAAACTAGAAGCATCAGTAGTAGCTAGCTCCATTTATCAGCAGTTGTCTTAAAATACATTCCAGCAAGCACAGAACAATTAAATTTCTCCCTTTGGAATTTAAAGCTTCTGAATAACCTAAACAATTGTTACTCTACAGGAACTCCAGCTAGATGACTCCCAGAATTCTCCAGCCCCCACCCAACAGTGAGGAGCACTAGCCTACAAGCTTAAAAGGAATGAAAAATGCTAATTCCTGCCTCACGTTGGTAAGAAAGCCAGCTGAACTGTCATCATCTGCTCTGAACCCCTCTTCTATCTCACCAGAAATTGGTGCACTAAAATGGTAGATTTCCTGAAGGCTTGCAACAAATCTACAGAAACTTTTGATTCAAGTTTTCTTCCCTGACCTGTATACGACTCACCCCAAAAATTCCAAATATAATCCATGCTCTCTGCTCTAGTTCATGTCTCTAAGGGAGCAGGCAGGTCAGGGCTGTTCTGTAAAGGAAGGTGAGCCAAGGGGAACAGTGGGACCACCAGGGCAGGTGCCTCATTAGCCAGGGCCCATCTCACAGAACTAAAGAGATGTAGTAGGGCAAACCAGAGATGGTGGCCAGACCCAACAAAGAAACCAGATCTAAAGGCAATACCACAGTGATGAGGCAGGTATGAGGTCAAACTAGAAAGTCAGACCGTAGGTTCAGGTTAAAATCAGGTCCAGTGATCACCAGGCAGATCCACAGCAACAAGGCAGGTCCCAGGTCAAGCAAGTAAGTTGGTCTGAAGGTTGAGAGCCAGGTCAAGGGGCTGCACAGCATAGCCATGACCCACCACCTCTCCAGCAAAGCTCAGGTAGAGAGTGAAGAACTAGGGCTAAGCTTAAATACTGCTCTTGGGCCTGTAAGTGTGGGTCGAGGCCTCAGGTGAGACTGGTCAGGGCTATTAAGACTTATTAGTGCACTTGGGCATTAATAAATCTTTATGCCATTTTGTGAACTAAGTAAAAAACCCCAACCAAATAATAATTATTGGTCCTTATTCAAAAACAGCAGAAAGATCTGCCTAGCAAAATCTGCCCAACAGCAGCTTTTTCTCTTAACAGTTCCTGGCCACCTTTTCTACATCTATTTTGTAACTCTTTTGCAAATGAAATCATACTACTTTGTGAACCCTCAAATATCCAGCAGTTTTTAAACAATGAGATTACATTACAACCTTCTTTTTCAATGGATCTAGAGCTAGCTAATAAGTTTATAATCTATCGCTTTCTTCCCATTTTTTCCACAGAACTTGATCTTAAATCCTGAGCTATTCTGCTGTGAACAGCATTTTTACTGAGGTATACTGAGGAAGAGACTATATTCCAGAATAGCTGTTGCCAAGAGCACAGTCTCCGGTATCGAGCAGGAATCACTTGGTTTCTTGGAAATCCCTGTAGCTACTGTTCCACTGGATTTGCACTTCTGCAAGGTGTAGAAAATGAGGAAACAATCATCTCTTCCCAAACATGCTCATTCCTCTGAACAATCAACTCTCCTTGCTTGTTTAAACTGGCATTTGCAACCAATCCCACAATAAGGCTATCTGGACAAAACATCAATAGCAGTCAGTATTGAGCCCAAATCCATGCTTTTAGGTTGCTACAAAAACCATAGTACCACAGTTATTCCAGTCTGTGGCTGGAGTAAGTTGCCCCTCTGGTAGAACCATTGTTGGCCCATTCTCATCACAAGCTTCTTTCCAGACAAGTAGTAGCGAACACGTTCCATAGTTCTAATAATTGTCAGAGCATACAACATTTTTTCCCAGGGAAGTTTAGCCATTGACTCTTCATAAACTGTCACTGTCTCAAGTCATTTACATTTCAGTATCGATACCCCATCCATAAACACTAGTATTTGCATCTAATTGAAAATGAGGTTTGAAGCCCTGGTCAGCTAACAGTGAAAAAGTCGTAGGAACCTTTTCATCTCTGAATACTAAAACCCACACTGACCGCTGAAATAACATTCTTTTCCTACCCCTTTTATACAAATGTTATGTAATATTGCAAAACACAGAAATAAACTTCCTTTGGTAGGATTAAAGTTCCACAAAAGTGCACATCTGGGAGTCTCTGGGGAGCTGGCTGGTGTTCAAAGATCTTAAGAGGAAAATTTCCCTCCTCACTGTTCTGTGTGCCAGCCCTAAATTCATTCTTTTAAACACAATTCCTATTGCTTTGGGTACAGTTTCAGACCAGCAGGCTTGAGCTGATCCCAGCCTATTTGCAAATAGATCTAATCCTGTCCAAAGATACTAGCGTGTGCCTAGGGTATTATCTAGGTGTAGTGAACAGGCCAAGAGTAGTTCTGGACCAAAGCCTCCTCTGGTGGTCCCTCAAATGTAGCTGCCCACTGTGAAAATCAAAGGCCATCACATTGAAATGCTGCAAACCTTGCTTGCAATAAAAGCACTTCTTTTCAGTTTGAGGGCCAATTTCTATTGCCAATCTTGGCTTAATATTCAGTATGAAAAATAAGATTAAATTTCTACAGGATCTGGGCACTCAAAGAAAGCCTTTTACAGTGTTCAAGGTAGTTTCTACATGGGAAACAAAATCTGCCTTTTTTTTTTTTTTCTATCAAGAATTATGGTGGACACACAAGAACAGCTGAAGGCTCAGTTATGCTCTTCTAACAGGTTTTTTCCATGTCCTTTGTGGCCTCTTCTTTCTTTGCTTGATGGCAAAACCCGATGAGGCAGGTATTTGATGTGTTGTTTCTCTCTCTGATAGCCTGGAGCTGGCTTAGAACACTGCCACCTCGATCTTTGTTGAATCAAGGAGAAAATCATGAACACTTCACCAAAAGGTCTTTTGGGCCATTTTGCAACTGCTTGTTTAAAGCAACAGTACTATATGAGAACAAATAGAACAGAAACCTTCACCTCTTTAGCGTTTTTCCTATACATGATTAATTTCCTCCAGTGGGTTTACATTTTTATGTTTTACATGCATCCCTTTTTTTTCTTTTTTTGCTGTTAACTCATGTTAGCCACATTATCAGACATGTAAAAAATTCACCCCTCCTCCAGATCTACTAAAAATGTAACACACAGGTTCCTGCTGTAAGCTTTGTCTAAAAGAGGGTTTCAGCCAAAGATTTCTTCCTCTGGAGGACTACCATCATACTGAACTGCATTTAGTATTGCAGGACAGTTTGTTCACAGTGGTAAATTACTTACTCCACACTAGCAGATCTTTAGCAAATTTGGCACAGGCTGGATTTATAAGGTACCACCTGTCAGCTAACAGTCACTATTAGTCACCAAAATTGCACAAGCCTGCAGTCTCATTTAGAATCTATTTAGCCAGGCTGGTGTAATAATTGTCATGTTTGAACATGCATCTACTTTGGTCAGTAACCAAGTTTCTTTTCTGGTTGCTCAAGGATACACTGGGGACAGTCTTGGCTCTTCCATGCTTTCCCTGTTGAGTATGGTACCCCTTGTTCCTGTTTATTTTCTTGCATCTACATTTAGTCAAACTGTTTCTTTGCATTACTGTAAATTTACTTTGTCTTATAAGCCAAAATGTATTATTTTTGTTGATGGCTTGAAAAATGAGAGACTATCATGCCATCATGCATGCTAGCCCCAGACCTGTGTTTGCAGAGCTCATGGCAGTGAGTTCTCAGCCTCCTTATAAGTGCTTGCTTCCCATCCTAGAGCACTGATGAAAGGAATGATGGGTTTGCAGGTAAATTCCATTGCCTTTCTGAGGGCCAGCAGTTTCACTCTCCTTCGCCCAGAGGAACATAGATAAATTAATCTACTGACGATTTATCTACCTTAGAAATGTTAAGTGGTGCCTGTGCACTCTATAAACCTCCATAGTCCTCCGCAAGTGAGGTGAGGACTCCGGTTTCACCCTCTTCCTGACTCTTTGCTATCCTCTAACCCCTATAGCCTTTAAACCAAAGGCCCAGAACTTCCTCAAAGATCAGGATAATGCCATCTCTTTTTGATGGGTAGATGTGTAGTACCATTTAAACTATATGTTATGACCCACACCCTTCCTCTTCCTTATCCAGCTGTCCCTTACCAGGGAGATAACATCATTTGAAGAGGCTAATTATTCCCTTTATGCTTAAACCAAAGATGCAAGAGAAGAGGAAACACCTGAGGCCTTCCACCAGGCTGCAGCAGTGTAGTTACTCAGATGTTGGCCATATCATCTTGCTTAAGATCAAACAGTGCAGTTGCTGTAGTGCTAGGAAAGGAAGACCCTTTACTCATGTTTTTCTCTAAATTGTAGGTACACACTCCCCTTACCTCTGAATTTCCTTGTCATGATGGGTTTATTTAACTGTATTGTGTGCTTCTGTGATTTAATTGTTATGTTATTAGGGTGAGTAAAATAAAGCTGCAGCTTTTCTTTTGCTGTATTAGTGCAGTTTAATTACATTTGGGAAAGGCAAAAAGGAGAGTGGGAGCTTGCCAACATTAATGCTGTCTGTCATTCACAGCCCATTGATGACAAGGAGTTGAAAGCTTGGCAGTTACTCTGGTAATCAGCAACCTGGCTGATGACGAATGGAAAAGATTATGTGAATTTTCCTGAAAGGGGGGGAGAAAAAAGTGTTCTCCAAAGAAATAAAATACAAAACAAGAACAAAGGGCAAAAAACCCACTTCAACCCCAGCTTCCAAATCTAACACTAAATCTTTTTCATGTTTACATGAAAGACACTACATGAAGCAGTTAAAATAAATGAAAATTTTCCCCCAGTAAACTACGTTTAATGTCTATAAAAGGGATCCGTGTTCCTAAAATAGGAGCACAAATACATCCACTTGATTGTTTAAATGGACTTCTCCCCCTCAGCTGAAGGAAATGTATCACTGGTAAAAAAAAACGCAACCAAAACCAAACCACCTTTCACTGCTATACGTGGTATCTCAGTTATATATTAAAATTTAGAGCACTGAAAGAAAGCTCGTCTTTAGAGCTGTTCCAAACATGTAACTCCAGACCTTTAAAGTACAAATACTTTGTTTTCTTTTTTATTCATTCTACTTAATTTTCTCTTTTTAATACACAATAATGCAGGTATTTCATCTTACTATTAGTAACATCAGCAACAGCTATTCAGGCTTTGCAGTTATTTGTTGTACTCCTGCCTCTGACACAGTTGTAAACTTCAAAAAAACCCTCCCGTTAAATGAAACTGGGAACTACATCAGTGTTTAGGAAGGAGACATTCTACTGTAGTTACGTGGTTTTGCTGTGACCTGTACAATGGATAATTTGTGACATTTCTCATTTGTCTTGATTAAAAGCTGAATATAATTCCAAAGCAAATTTTGGCATCCTTAGGAAGAAACAATGCTGGCTTGTCTGAGGTTTTGTCCTGTCATTTTTCTGTAGCTGCTGGATATACCTACTCAGTTTCACAATTCCACATAATTGTGCTATGGGATTCCAGGCTTCAGCGTTTTGTTTTGCTTGTGACGGGCAAATTAAAAGGCACTATAGTATTGATAGTATTACTATACTACAGTTTTAAGAATAAGAAAAACCTGTACAATTGGACAATGTATAATTGTTCAGTATGCAAGCAATTGTGAGACTTTTGTCTCTTCTACTTTGTCAAACACAACACAATACAAGAAACAAACAAATGGCTTTTAATCATGATGTTAAGCAACTCAGTTTACCAGCAGGTAATGTTGACTATGCAGGCTTATGAATAGGGAATTTCTCTTTCACACTGTTGAATAGATACATCAGTATGTGGCTGCTGACTTTTTCCCCACAGGCAGACTACTGCAGTTTTGTATTTTATGAGGAATTGGAAGGAACACTTCACCACAGTTGAAAGAAGACCACTGAGGTTTATTGGAAAACTACAGGAGACTGATTTGATTGATATGTTTAGTGTTAAGAACTACCTATGTATTTATCAGATTAAAAATATAATGCATGTTAGAGACCGCCTCTCCACTACAGAAATGACAATGGGATATTAGTCACGCACCAGACAGTTTTAAATTTATGTGGAAAAGATGTAAAATTTAGAGTAAAAAAGCCCTGTAACAAATTTTTTGTGTAGCAGTGAAGTTCCACTGCCCAAATAACAGGTCTTTCCATTCTGGACAATGAAGAGGTAAGACTACTCTACAGACAACGCTTCCTACATACACTATTCTCCCTGTGGTAATTATGCCCAGGCACAACCTGACGTTTTCTCTATTTGTCCAGGTTTTATGGACATGTACGAATGCATCAGAGTTCATGTACACCAACGCTAACTTACATGCTATATATTCAAGTGTCCTGGCTAAGACCACACTGTTACTTGCACACATACATTAAATCCAGTCCTTCAGGAAAGCATCTTAGGAGCGTAAGTCAGACAAGTTTAGGAAGTACTGACTTCGGTGCATACACATAGACTAGCTGTGCCTGTGCAGTAAGTCTGACATGCCAAAGCCGCACAGAGGATGGGAAATGGATAATATAAGACAGGATGGATTGCAGATTTCAGAGCTATAAGCTGTCACTCAGCAGTGGTCTACTGTTCCACTTCTGCAGTGATGCTGTGCTGACAGAAAGCTGCACAAACTCTTATCTGTAAAAATCAAACTGCTCCAGAACCATAAAAAATCCTGAAGTAGATTAGATCTGTTAACTTAATGGGTGTTTTGTAAATACAGATTTAAACTAAACTACACATAAATAGTTGTCAACCACTGAAAAGCCAAACTAAGTACAAAACTTCACCAGAAATAAAGTGATGCACGGTTATACAGGATTGTATTTATTATCCATTTCTGCCCTCCCCAGTGATCTGAACTTCATGTGCCCAACTACCTTTCACTTTAGATAACGTATCATTTTCTCCCCATTCACTTGAAATTCATTTTTGTCTGTTGCTATGTAAGTGAAGGTTCATGTAAGAGCACTTTCTATCATCAAAACTAATAATTAAGAAAGATATAGAAGCTCTTCCACCTTAAAATAACAATCTCTTTGGACAAGCAAGGGTAACTATTTAGGGGTTCCTTACTTCATTATCCCATGAATTGGATCAAAATCCCATTACAAGTACTGTCCTAACTCGATAACATTATTTCCTAATATTTTCCCTGAAATTCAGTATTTTGAAAAATTTAAGTAACGTTTTGTTGGTATTTTATCTGCATCTCTTTTTATACTTGATATTGTTTCTAAATTTGGTTTTATACTTGCTGTTGTGTACTGATGGGAGTTAACAGTCAGTGAAAAAAGATGTTTGCTGCTGAAGTTTAGAAGGTGATGTCACTAATCTGACTGAAGTCACTGGCTAAGCAGATGGAACTGGAGATAGCTGATGCAGGAAAGCAGTTTTTGAGAGCTGCAGTTTCCTCTGCAGGCAGGGTGAATATCTTCTTTGTTTCAATCCATTCAAGTAGTTCAGTTAAGAACTATTTAACTCAAAGCTGAAAAATCAACCTACGAGTGGAAAAAGTAAGATTGCCTCTTTTCCTCAGTCAATCTACAGCTAAACCTAACTATGAGAGGATAAAATCTACCTTCTCTAAGACTGTGAAGGACATAGCTACGAGAAGTTTCCCATTTAATTCCCACTCTACAGGCCATTATTTCAGTTCTTTCATGAAATATTTTAAAATGCAAACATGCTTTTGAAATGATTCAAGCACATATAAGGTAGTACTGATGAACAATTTAAAATGACCACATGAAAATTAAAATTGAATGTTAGTTTTCATACAAACAGAACTTGATGCAAATCATAACTAACTAAAATGTAAAATACCATTCACTATTTGGAATAGTAAAGGGTGAGAAATTAATATTCTGAATAGAAGATTTTAAAGCTAAGATGATGAATTCAATGCGTACAGATACAATGTCATCTCTTAGTTGAAGAATCAAAATAGCCAGATTAGGTAATACTGATCAATTGCAAATTCTTGTTTACATCTTTACCAGAAAAGGGAAATCAATTTCTCTTGAGAAAGACAACTAAAAATATAAAAAGCAAGAAGATCTAAATTACCAAGATCAGTTTATTTCTGCTTTTTCTTTTAAACAGTAGTTACAATGAAGGATTTACAGCCAAGCACCCTTACCCTACCTGGAACATTTAATCAACAATTTTCAATATTAAAGACAAAAATAAATAAGAAAAACGCTTAGCACATTTGCTTCCTTTTTTTTTTTTTTTTTTTTTTGGAAGGAATTTATTACTCATATTTCCCATGGGGAAACTACACAGCCTCAAGATTTCCAAAAAAAGGTGCCTGTAATTACTTTCCTAAGCTTGTATTCATGCATCAGAATAAGTGAATTGATTGTGACTATGTTCTGCAGCTTCTAATAGGTCCTAACCATTAGGCTGATCAAAATTTTTTCAAGCACATTTATATTGTTGTAAAAAACGCTGACATGCCAAAATGCAAACTTTCAAGATAAATATATGTTTTGCCAGCAACAGAAAACTGTGCGGGAGGGTTCTGAGGTCCAATTTTCAGTTTCTGATACACAGCCCAGCCTCATCTCCATCTGCACGCAGAACAGACAATGGCTCACTGGGTAGCTGAGGTATTTTCCACCCTGTGCGGAGGGAGGCCTGTGTTCAAGTTTTGCCTCTGTTTCGGTGACACACTGACTATGGGGCTAGGCTGAAGTGCATTCCTTTATTTCCTCCAGAAAATTTCCTATTTCATCCGGACACAGAACAAATGTTCAAATTGCATTTTTCTTTTATAGAATGGGTATTTTCCAGCTCAGGATTAAAAAGACAGTTTGATCAGTGATAAAGTTACCATGTGCATTAGCAGCAGATGCAACTCCAATAATTGTTCCTAGATATCCAGCACGCTTCCTTGCCTAGCAGGCAGTACGGGAGCAAGCATGCAGGAAATAAATTTATTCCTGGAAGGATTCTAAAATACTTCATTTTAGAATCGCTCAACAATTGTGCAGTAAAGCCCTTTATATGTAATTTGCCTCTCCTCGATGTGTGCATTTAACTCTCCTGCTCTCTACTCATAATATCACAGGAGTGTAATATTATATATTTATGATTCTATCATGGCCTGATTTCGAAGCGAAGGGAAGCTGTGCATGCTCAGTGCCTCTGAGAAATACACCAGGCGCTGGCAGGGACGGGGCCTTCCCTCACGACACCCGCGATGTTCCCCGTTGCCCTACCGCTACCTCACACCGGA
>NW_009916291.1:2630-3918 GCF_000696875.1 Nestor notabilis | reverse complement strand
CTAAACAGGCCTGAACTGGGCTAAACTGGGCCAAACTGTGTTAAGATTGTCTAAACAGGCCTGAACTGGGCTAAACTGGGCCAAACTGTGTTAAGATTGTCTAAACAGGCCTGAACTGGGCTGAACTGGGCTGATCTCAGCTGAACCATGCTGGACTGGTCTGAACTGGGTTAAACAGGGCTGGTCTGGGCTGAACTGGGCTAAACTGGACTGGACAGTTCTGAATTGATCTAAACTGGGTTGGACATGGTTTAAAATGGGCTAAACTGGGCAGAACTGGGCTAAACTGAACCACGCTGGGCTGGGCTGGGCTAAACTGTGGTGCACTGGTCTAAACTGGGTTGGACTGGTCTAAACTGGGCTGAATTGGCTAAACTGGTCTGGTCTTGGATAGACTGGGCTGATTGGGCTAAACTGGGCTGAATTGGGCTAAACTGGGCTGAACTGGGTTGGGCTGGACTGGACTAGACTAAACTGTGCTGAGTGGGATGGACTGGGCTAAACTGAGCTAATTGGGCTGAAATGGGCTAAACTGGGCTGAAATGGGCTAAACTGGGCTGAAATGGACTAAACTGGGCTGGGATGGACTAAACTGGGCTGGGCTGAGCTGCTGTTGAGCACTGTGGATTTCCTCCAACGGGTGATTTGGGTGCTTTTACTTTTCCCAGTGGGAACACTGGGCTCAGAGCCAGTCCCTGGGGCAGCTCAGGGGATGTTCCCTGCGCCCAGGAGGGTGTTTTTCACCCCACATCCTAGGGTCTAACCTGGGGTTTCACCACTATCAGATACAGGGTGTCTTGAAGGGCACCCAAACCTCCCCTGGCCACTGGGTCCCCAGGCAGGGCTGTGCTGGGGGCTTTGGACACCCTTGGGCCCCCCCCAGCCAGCCTGGTTTGCTCCGGGGGCTGCATCCAGCCCCTCTGGCTGGGACTTCACATGGTGCGGGCAGGAGGAGGGAGCCCTCGCAGGCGCCGCTCAGTCCCAGCCTGGATCCACTGGGGATCCCAGGGCTTGCCATGGATCCTGCCCTCTCCCCTGGGCATCCACCCGTCTGGCTCCACCGTAATGACAGCGAGGTGGCGGCGCAGAGACATTAAACGAGTTGCCCAAGGTCCTGTGGGAGTGATGGACACCCCGGGAAAGCACCGAGCTGCAAATCAGGGCACAGCCACATCCCTGTGGATGCTCCATCCCTGGCAGTGTTCAAGGCCAGGTTGGACACAGGGGCTTGGAGCAACCTGCTCTAGTGGAAGGGGGTCCCGCCCCGGGCAGGGGGGGGGGGGGGGGG
>NW_009916291.1:0-2574 GCF_000696875.1 Nestor notabilis | reverse complement strand
AGGGGGGGTGGTGTGTTCTGTGCAGCGTCCTCCCTGCCATGACAGGGAGCGGGTGCTGCTCTCACCAGTGGGGTTTGGTGCTGCCTGGAGCAGGAGGGTTTTATGATGCCCTTTCCCAGCAGAGCCAGAACCAGTGACTAACACCTCCTGTTTGCAGGCTGTTTACCTGGCGCTGGGGCTCGGGTTTGGATCCCTGACTCACTGCAGCGCCCTGACAAACACTTTCCATTTCCACATTCCTTGAATTGCCCTCATTTGAGGAAACCAAACATCCTGGCTCTGGGTTGAACCCATTAGGCACAGCTACCCTGACCGGGTGTCCCCGTGCTGGGGACACATGGGGGACCCCCGTGGCTAAGCCATGGCCATGCAAGGAGAGGTTTTGGCATCTCCGTGAGCTGCACACAGTGCAGGCGGCACAGGGCGGCTGAATGCAGCCCGACAGGTTTGTGGGGAGGCCTGTACCGTTCCGCTGGATTCTTTGATAGGGTCTGAGAGGTGCTGCCGGCTCCGGCGGGGCCATGCGCGGCGCCAGGTCGTGGCCCCAAGTCATGGTGCAGCTTTGGCTGCATCTCAGGGCATGGGAGATGCTGCCCCTGGCCCCTGCTTTGTGCCAACGCTGTGCCCTGTGTGGTGCTGGGAAAGAGCAGCCCCATCGCTCCTGGAGGGACCCCCCAGCCTGTGGGGTCCTTGCCTCATCTCTGTGCACATCAATGGGGGGACTTGCACTGGTCACCCCCATCCCCTCTCCCCTGTTCCTCACTCAAAGTGCTTTGGGAGCCACATCCTGTCTCACTTGGGCAGCACAGGAGGATGCTGTGCGCAGGGGACCTTGCATCAGCTATGGATACCGTGCCTCTGCTGGCTTGCAGGGAGCCCCAAGGAAATGGGGACCATGAAGCACATAGGGGTGTCCAGGGAGTTGCACAGGAGCTTTTTGATGGGTAAAAAGTAAATGCTTGGCATCTCTGGGACCTGCGGGATGCAGGTCCTCAGCAAGGAATGTGGCAGGGAAGAATCCAACAACATCAGGGATGGACGGAGGGAGGGAAGGGAGATCATGGCAGGAGAATGGTTGGGAAAACTGCCCGTCCTCCTCTGCAGAGCAGGAATTCTGCAGTCATGTGCCAGGTGAACCCTGGACCCACAATGAGGGCGTCAGGGTCTGTGAATCCCAGAGGGGAAAATCCTCCCTTCCCTGGGGAAGGGCTGTGCTGCTGTTACAACATTAGGATCAAGGGAAAGGAGAGAAAACGCACCCAAACTGGAGGGTACCCCCAGCCCTGCGTGTCCCTCCCGGGAGCATCCCATGGGCTCAGGGCCACCCGGGATGAGGGTGCAGCAGTCACACTGGTGCAGGAGCAGGGTCAGCCCCGTGGCTCCGCTGTCCTATGCTAACCCGTGGCATTGCGTGCTGCGAGTGGCAATGGCAGGAGGCAGAGAGATGATTAAAGCAGCCTTTGATGAAGCAGAAGTTAATAAACAAGCAGGCAATTGTGCTGGGCTTTATTTACTCCGGGATGACAGCGTGGAGCCGCCGTGGCGAGGCTGCCGAGGCCGGGCCCCACATCAAACAGCGGGGCAGTGCCAGGCGTGAGGGGACCGCACCGCCACCTCTTCTCCAATGGGTTTTTCCTGGTCCCAACAATCCCAGGAAGGTCCATGAGGCTGTTCCTTAAAGCAGGGCCCATCCCATGCTGGATATTTGGGTGAGTGGGAGACACTTTGTGCCATTGCAGCATCCGAATGGGGCAGGACGTGCCGGGCTGGGGGTGCACTTTGGACGTGCTGCTTGGCACCCTTTCCCTATCCCCCTGCTCCAGGGCTGGCATTCCCACCTCTCTCCTGCCCTGCTGATGATCCACAGGCACTGAGGTCCCTGTGCTGGCTCTTGTCTGGCTGGGTAGTTTTACCTCGGTAGGTAGGGCTGGGAGGGTAGAACCAGACATGGCACGTGGAGGCCAAACCTGCACCCTCACACTGGGTCCTTATCGCCTGGTCGAGCGTATTTGCCTGCCGGTTCCCACCAGATAAAAGCACACTGGACAAACAGGAGTTCCCTGCCGGCCCCGGGGTGGTGGCACGATGGACGAGGAAGGACGTGCACCCCTGTTCCTGCTTCATTCCCGGTGGGTCCCCAGTGGTGCGTGTCGTAGTGCTGCAGGAAGGGAATGAGGCCACATTGCCCCCCACCAGATTTGGGTGTTCAAGTGGGTGATGAACCCAAGGCTGAGGATGGGGACAGTGGCTCCCTGCAGGGGTTTGGCACCCTGGGTCTGGGCCACTCATGGGGCCATGGCACCATAGAATGGTCTGTGTTGGAAGGGTCCTTCAGTGCTCACCCAGTTCCAACTCCCTGGAATGACAAGGACACCTTCCACTAGATCAGGTTGCCCAGAACCGCATCCAGCCCAAGCACAGTGGCGGCTGGTTCAACCCCCAGGGCACCCCTATGCTTAGGGGATGGTTCTAGGGGTGCGAACCCACACGTTGCACCCCGCGGCTGGGAGGGTCCTGGGCTGTGGCAGGGGGCTGTGCGGTGGGGGGTCACTGCGCTATATGGGGATCTGTGCG